>NC_088422.1:43175249-43237749 GCF_034236695.1 Oncorhynchus nerka
ATGACACCCCTTATCCATTACATCAGCTGTCTCCTGTCATGTCAGCCCAACACGACAGCACTTATCCAATACATCAGCGGTCTCCTGTCATGTCAACCCAACCCAACACGACACCACTTATCCAATACATCAGCTGTCTCCTGTCATGTCAACCCAACACGACACCACTTATCCAATACATCAGCTGTCTCCTGTCATGTCAACCCAACACGACACCCTTATCCATTACATCAGCTGTCTCCTGTTATGTCAGCCCAACACGACACCACTTATCCAATACATCAGCTGTCTCCTGTCATGTCAACCCAACCCAACACGACACCACTTATCCAATACATCAGCTGTCTCCTGTCATGTCAACCCAACACGACACCACTTATCCATTACATCAGCTGTCTCCTGTCATGTCAACCCAACACGACACCACTTATCCAATACATCAGCTGTCTCCTGTCATGTCAGCCCAACACGACACCACTTATCCAATACATCAGCTGTCTCCTGTCATGTCAGCCCAACACGACACCACTTATCCAATACATCAGCTGTCTCCTGTCATGTCAACCCAACACGACACCACTTATCCAATACATCAGCTGTCTCCTGTCATGTCAACCCAACACGACACCCTTATCCATTACATCTGCTGTCTCCTGTTATGTCAGCCCAACACGACACCCCTTATCCAATACATCAGCTGTCTCCTGTCATGTCAACTCAACCCAACACGACACCACTTATCCAATACATCAGCTGTCTCCTGTCATGTCAACCCAACACGACACCACTTATCCATTACATCAGCTGTCTCCTGTCATGTCAACCCAACACGACACCACTTATCCAATACATCAGCTGTCTCCTGTCATGTCAACCCAACACGACACCACTTATCCAATACATCAGCTGTCTCCTGTCATGTCAGCCCAACACGACACCACTTATCCAATACATCAGCTGTCTCCTGTCATGTCAGCCCAACCCAACACGACACCACTTATCCAATACATCAGCTGTCTCCTGTCATGTCAACCCAACACGACACCCTTATCCATTACATCAGCTGTCTCCTGTCATGTCAGCCCAACACGACACCCCTTATCCATTACATCATCTGTCTCCTGTCATGTCAGCCCAACACGACACCACTTATCCAATACATCAGCTGTCTCCTGTCATGTCAGCCCAACACGACACCACTTATCCAATACATCAGCTGTCTCCTGTCATTTCAGCCCAACACGACACCCCTTATCCATTACATCAGCTGTCTCCTGTCATGTCAGGCCAACACGACACCACTTATCTAATACATCAGCTGTCTCCTGTCATGTCAGCCCAACACGACACCCCTTATCCATTACATCAGCTGTCTCCTGTCATGTCAACCCAACCCAACACGACACCACTTATCCATTACATCAGCTGTCTCCTGTCATGTCAACCCAACACGACACCACTTATCCAATACATCAGCTGTCTCCTGTCATGTCAGCCCAACACAACACCACTTATCCAATACATCAGCTGTCTCCTGTCATGTCAACCCAACCCAACACGACACCACTTATCCAATACATCAGCTGTCTCCTGTCATGTCAGCCCAACACAACACCCCTTATCCATTACATCATCTGTCTCCTGTCATGTCAACCAAACACGACACCCCTTATCCATTACATCAGCTGTCTCCTGTCATGTCAGCCCAACACGACAGCACTTATCCAATACATCAGCTGTCTCCTGTCATGTCAACCCAACCCAACACGACACCACTTATCCATTACATCAGCTGTCTCCTGTCATGTCAACCCAACACGACACCACTTATCCATTACATCAGCTGTCTCCTGTCATGTCAACCCAACCCAACACCACTTATCCATTACATCAGCTGTCTCCTGTCATGTCAACCCAACACGACACCACTTATCCATTACATCAGCTGTCTCCTGTCATGTCAGCCCAACCCAACACCACTTATCCAATACATCAGCTGTCTCCTGTCATGTCAACCCAACCCAACACAACACCACTTATCCATTACATCAGCTGTCTCCTGTCATGTCAACCCAACCCAACACGACACCACTTATCCATTACATCAGCTGTCTCCTGTCATGTCAACCCAACACGACACCACTTATCCATTACATCAGCTGTCTCCTGTCATGTCAACCCAACCCAACCCAACACCACTTATCCATTACATCAGCTGTCTCCTGTCATGTCAACCCAACCCAACCCAACACCCCTTATCCATTACATCAGCTGTCTCCTGTCATGTCAGCCCAACACGACACCACTTATCCATTACATCAGCTGTCTCCTGTCATGTCAACCCAACCCAACACCACACCATCCATTACATCAGCTGTCTCCTGTCATGTCAACCCAACCCAACACGACACCACTTATCCATTACATCAGCTGTCTCCTGTCATGTCAGCCCAACACGACACCACTTATCCATTACATCAGCTGTCTCCTGTCATGTCAACCCAACCCAACACCACTTATCCATTACATCAGCTGTCTCCTGTCATGTCAGCCCAACCCAACACGACACCACTTATCCATTACATCAGCTGTCTCCTGTCATGTCAACCCAACCCAACACCACTTATCCATTACATCAGCTGTCTCCTGTCATGTCAACCCAACACGACACCCCTTATCCATTACATCAGCTGTCTCCTGTCATGTCAGCCCAACACGACACCACTTATCCATTACATCAGCTGTCTCCTGTCATGTCAACCCAACACGACACCACTTATCCATTACATCAGCTGTCTCCTGTCATGTCAACCCAACCCAACACCACTTATCCATTACATCAGCTGTCTCCTGTCATGTCAACCCAACCCAACACGACACCCCTTATCCATTACATCAGCTGTCTCCTGTCATGTCAACCCAACACGACACCCCTTATCCATTACATCAGCTGTCTCCTGTCATGTCAACCCAACACGACACCACTTATCCATTACATCAGCTGTCTCCTGTCATGTCAGCCCAACCCAACACCCCTTATCCATTACATCAGCTGTCTCCTGTCATGTCAACCCAACACGACACCCCTTATCCATTACATCAGCTGTCTCCTGTCATGTCAACCCAACACGACACCACTTATCCATTACATCAGCTGTCTCCTGTCATGTCAACCCAACACGACACCACTTATCCATTACATCAGCTGTCTCCTGTCATGTCAACCCAACACGACACCACTTATCCATTACATCAGCTGTCTCCTGTCATGTCAACCCAACACGACACCACTTATCCATTACATCAGCTGTCTCCTGTCATGTCAACCCAACACGACACCACTTATCCATTACATCAGCTGTCTCCTGTCATGTCAACCCAACCCAACACGACACCACTTATCCATTACATCAGCTGTCTCCTGTCATGTCAACCCAACCCAACACCACTTATCCATTACATCAGCTGTCTCCTGTCATGTCAACCCAACCCAACCCACTTATCCATTACATCAGTTGTCTCCTGTCATGTCAACCCAACACGACACCACTTATCCATTACATCAGCTGTCTCCTGTCATGTCAACCCAACCCAACCCAACACCCCTTATCCATTACATCAGCTGTCTCCTGTCATGTCAGCCCAACACGACACCACACATCCTTTACATCAGCTGTCTCCTGTCATGTCAACCCAACCCAACCCAACACCACTTATCCATTACATCAGCTGTCTCCTGTCATGTCAACCCAACCCAACACGACACCACTTATCCATTACATCAGCTGTCTCCTGTCATGTCAGCCCAACACGACACCACTTATCCATTACATCAGCTGTCTCCTGTCATGTCAGCCCAACCCAACACCACTTATCCATTACATCAGCTGTCTCCTGTCATGTCAGCCCAACCCAACACGACACCACTTATCCATTACATCAGCTGTCTCCTGTCATGTCAACCCAACCCAACACGACACCCTTATCCATTACATCAGCTGTCTCCTGTCATGTCAGCCCAACACGACACCCTTATCCATTACATCAGCTGTCTCCTGTCATGTCAACCCAAACACGACACCACTTATCCATTACATCAGCTGTCTCCTGTCATGTCAACCCAACCCAACACCACTTATCCATTACATCAGCTGTCTCCTGTCATGTCAACCCAACCCAACACGACACCACTTATCCATTACATCAGCTGTCTCCTGTCATGTCAACCCAACACGACACCACTTATCCAATACATCAGCTGTCTCCTGTCATGTCAACCCAACACGACACCCCTTATCCATTACATCATCTGTCTCCTGTCATGTCAGCCCAACACAACACCACTTATCCAATACATCAGCTGTCTCCTGTCATGTCAACCCAACCCGACACCACTTATCCATTACATCAGCTGTCTCCTGTCATGTCAACCCAACACGACACCACTTATCCATTACATCAGCTGTCTCCTGTCATGTCAACCCAACACGACACCACTTATCCATTACATCAGCTGTCTCCTGTCATGTCAACCCAACACGACACCACTTATCCATTACATCAGCTGTCTCCTGTCATGTCAACCCAACAACGACACCACTTATCCATTACATCAGCTGTCTCCTGTCATGTCAACCCAACACAACACCACTTATCCATTACATCAGCTGTCTCCTGTCATGTCAACCCAACCCAACACGACACCACTTATCCATTACATCAGCTGTCTCCTGTCATGTCAACCCAACCCAACACCACTTATCCATTACATCAGCTGTCTCCTGTCATGTCAACCCAACCCAACACCACTTATCCATTACATCAGCTGTCTCCTGTCATGTCAACCCAACCCAACCCAACACCACTTATCCATTACATCAGCTGTCTCCTGTCATGTCAACCCAACACGACACCACTTATCCATTACATCAGCTGTCTCCTGTCATGTCAACCCAACCCAACCCAACACCACTTATCCATTACATCAGCTGTCTCCTGTCATGTCAGCCCAACACGACACCACTTATCCATTACATCAGCTGTCTCCTGTCATGTCAGCCCAACACGACACCACTTATCCATTACATCAGCTGTCTCCTGTCATGTCAACCCAACCCAACACGACACCACTTATCCATTACATCAGCTGTCTCCTGTCATGTCAACCCAACCCAACCCAACACCACTTATCCATTACATCAGCTGTCTCCTGTCATGTCAACCCAACCCAACACCACTTATCCATTACATCAGCTGTCTCCTGTCATGTCAGCCCAACACGACACCCCTTATCCATTACATCAGCTGTCTCCTGTCATGTCAACCCAACCCAACACAACACCACTTATCCATTACATCAGCTGTCTCCTGTCATGTCAGCCCAACACGACACCACTTATCCATTACATCAGCTGTCTCCTGTCATGTCAACCCAACACGACACCACTTATCCATTACATCAGCTGTCTCCTGTCATGTCAACCCAACACGACACCACTTATCCATTACATCAGCTGTCTCCTGTCATGTCAGCCCAACACACACACCACTTATCCATTACATCAGCTGTCTCCTGTCATGTCAGCCCAACCCAACACCACTTATCCATTACATCAGCTGTCTCCTGTCATGTCAACCCAACACGACACCACTTATCCATTACATCAGCTGTCTCCTGTCATGTCAGCCCAACCCAACACGACACCCCTTATCCATTACATCAGCTGTCTCCTGTCATGTCAGCCCAACCCAACACCACTTATCCATTACATCAGCTGTCTCCTGTCATGTCAACCCAACCCAACACGACACCACTTATCCATTACATCAGCTGTCTCCTGTCATGTCAACCCAACCCAACACGACACCCCTTATCCATTACATCAGCTGTCTCCTGTCATGTCAACCCAACACGACACCACTTATTCATTACATCAGCTGTCTCCTGTCATGTCAGCCCAACACGACACCCCTTATCCATTACATCAGCTGTCTCCTGTCATGTCAGCCCAACACGACACCCCTTATCCATTACATCAGCTGTCTCCTGTCATGTCAACCCAACACGACACCACTTATTCATTACATCAGCTGTCTCCTGTCATGTCAGCCCAACACGACACCACTTATTCATTACATCTGCTGTCTCCTGTCATGTCAACCCAACCCAACACCACTTATCCATTACATCAGCTGTCTCCTGTCATGTCAGCCCAACACGACACCACTTATCCATTACATCAGCTGTCTCCTGTCATGTCAACCCAACCCAACACGACACCACTTATCCATTACATCAGCTGTCTCCTGTCATGTCAACCCAACCCAACACGACACCACTTATCCATTACATCAGCTGTCTCCTGTCATGTCAACCCAACCCAACACGACACCACTTATCCATTACATCAGCTGTCTCCTGTCATGTCAACCCAACACGACACCCCTTATCCATTACATCAGCTGTCTCCTGTCATGTCAACCCAACACGACACCCCTTATCCATTACATCAGCTGTCTCCTGTCATGTCAACCCAACCCAACACCACTTATCCATTACATCAGCTGTCTCCTGTCATGTCAACCCAACCCAACCACGACACCACTTATCCAACACAACACCACTTACATCAGCTGTCTCCTGTCATGTCAGCCCAACCCAACACCACCACTTATCCATTACATCAGCTGTCTCCTGTCATGTCAACCCAACACGACACCACTTATCCATTACATCAGCTGTCTCCTGTCATGTCAACCCAACCCAACACCACTTATCCATTACATCAGCTGTCTCCTGTCATGTCAACCCAACCCAACACGACACCACTTATCCATTACATCAGCTGTCTCCTGTCATGTCAACCCAACACGACACCCCTTATCCATTACATCAGCTGTCTCCTGTCATGTCAACCCAACCCAACACGACACCACTTATCCATTACATCAGCTGTCTCCTGTCATGTCAACCCAACCCAACACGACACCACTTATCCATTACATCAGCTGTCTCCTGTCATGTCAACCCAACACGACACCACTTATCCATTACATCAGCTGTCTCCTGTCATGTCAACCCAACACGACACCACTTATCCATTACATCAGCTGTCTCCTGTCATGTCAGCCCAACACGACACCACTTATCCATTACATCAGCTGTCTCCTGTCATGTCAACCCAACCCAACATGACACCACTTATCCATTACATCAGCTGTCTCCTGTCATGTCAACCCAACCCAACACCACTTATCCATTACATCAGCTGTCTCCTGTCATGTCAACCCAACCCAACACGACACCACTTATCCATTACATCAGCTGTCTCCTGTCATGTCAGCCCAACACGACACCACTTATCCATTACATCAGCTGTCTCCTGTCATGTCAACCCAACCCACGACACCCTTATCCATTACATCAGCTGTCTCCTGTCATGTCAGCCCAACACGACACCACTTATCCATTACATCAGCTGTCTCCTGTCATGTCAACCCAACACGACACCACTTATCCATTACATCAGCTGTCTCCTGTCATGTCAACCCAACACGACACCACTTATCCATTACATCAGCTGTCTCCTGTCATGTCAGCCCAACACGACACCCCTTATCCATTACATCAGCTGTCTCCTGTCATGTCAGCCCAACACGACACCACTTATCCAATACATCAGCTGTCTCCTGTCATGTCAACCCAACCCAACACGACACCCCTTATCCATTACATCAGCTGTCTCCTGTCATGTCAGCCCAACACGACACCACTTATCCAATACATCAGCTGTCTCCTGTCATGTCAGCCCAACACGACACCCCTTATCCATTACATCAGCTGTCTCCTGTCATGTCAACCCAACCCAACACGACACCACTTATCCATTACATCAGCTGTCTCCTGTCATGTCAACCCAACACGACACCACTTATCCATTACATCAGCTGTCTCCTGTCATGTCAGCCCAACCCAACGACACCACTTATCCATTACATCAGCTGTCTCCTGTCATGTCAACCCAACCAATACAACCCAACACCACTTATCCAATACATCAGCTGTCTCCTGTCATGTCAACCCAACACGACACCACTTATCCATTACATCAGCTGTCTCCTGTCATGTCAACCCAACACGACACCACTTATCCATTACATCAGCTGTCTCCTGTCATGTCAACCCAACCCAACCCAACACCACTTATCCATTACATCAGCTGTCTCCTGTCATGTCAACCCAACCCAACACGACACCACTTATCCATTACATCAGCTGTCTCCTGTCATGTCAACCCAACCCAACACCACTTATCCATTACATCAGCTGTCTCCTGTCATGTCAACCCAACCCAACACCACTTATCCATTACATCAGCTGTCTCCTGTCATGTCAACCCAACCCAACACCACTTATCCATTACATCAGCTGTCTCCTGTCATGTCAACCCAACCCAACACCACTTATCCATTACATCAGCTGTCTCCTGTCATGTCAACCCAACCCAACCCAACACCACTTATCCATTACATCAGCTGTCTCCTGTCATGTCAACCCAACCCAACACCACTTATCCATTACATCAGCTGTCTCCTGTCATGTCAACCCAACCCAACACCACTTATCCATTACATCAGCTGTCTCCTGTCATGTCAACCCAACACGACACCACTTATCCATTACATCTGCTGTCTCCTGTCATGTCAACCCAACCCAACACCACTTATCCATTACATCAGCTGTCTCCTGTCATGTCAGCCCAACACGACACCACTTATCCAATACATCAGCTGTCTCCTGTCATGTCAGCCCAACCCAACACCACTTATCCATTACATCAGCTGTCTCCTGTCATGTCAACCCAACCCAACACGACACCACTTATCCATTACATCAGCTGTCTCCTGTCATGTCAACCCAACCCAACACCACTTATCCATTACATCAGCTGTCTCCTGTCATGTCAACCCAACCCAACACGACACCACTTATCCATTACATCAGCTGTCTCCTGTCATGTCAGCCCAACACGACACCACTTATCCATTACATCAGCTGTCTCCTGTCATGTCAGCCCAACACGACACCACTTATCCATTACATCAGCTGTCTCCTGTCATGTCAACCCAACCCAACACGACACCACTTATCCATTACATCAGCTGTCTCCTGTCATGTCAGCCCAACACGACACCACTTATCCATTACATCAGCTGTCTCCTGTCATGTCAGCCCAACACGACACCCCTTATCCATTACATCAGCTGTCTCCTGTCATGTCAACCCAACACGACACCCCTTATCCATTACATCAGCTGTCTCCTGTCATGTCAACCCAACACGACACCACTTATCCATTACATCAGCTGTCTCCTGTCATGTCAACCCAACCCAACACCACTTATCCATTACATCAGCTGTCTCCTGTCATGTCAACCCAACCCAACACGACACCACTTATCCATTACATCAGCTGTCTCCTGTCATGTCAACCCAACCCAACACCACTTATCCATTACATCAGCTGTCTCCTGTCATGTCAGCCCAACACAACACCCACTTATCCATTACATCAGCTGTCTCCTGTCATGTCAGCCCAACCCAACACCACTTATCCATTACATCAGCTGTCTCCTGTCATGTCAACCCAACCCAACACCACTTATCCATTACATCAGCTGTCTCCTGTCATGTCAACCCAACCCAACACGACACCACTTATCCATTACATCAGCTGTCTCCTGTCATGTCAGCCCAACACGACACCACTTATCCATTACATCAGCTGTCTCCTGTCATGTCAGCCCAACACGACACCACTTATCCATTACATCAGCTGTCTCCTGTCATGTCAACCCAACCCAACACCACTTATCCATTACATCAGCTGTCTCCTGTCATGTCAACCCAACCCAACCCAACACCACTTATCCATTACATCAGCTGTCTCCTGTCATGTCAACCCAACACGACACCACTTATCCATTACATCAGCTGTCTCCTGTCATGTCAGCCCAACCCAACACCACTTATCCATTACATCAGCTGTCTCCTGTCATGTCAGCCCAACCCAACACGACACCACTTATCCATTACATCAGCTGTCTCCTGTCATGTCAACCCAACCCAACACCACTTATCCATTACATCAGCTGTCTCCTGTCATGTCAACCCAACCCAACACGACACCACTTATCCATTACATCAGCTGTCTCCTGTCATGTCAGCCCAACACGACACCACTTATCCATTACATCAGCTGTCTCCTGTCATGTCAACCCAACACGACACCACTTATCCATTACATCAGCTGTCTCCTGTCATGTCAACCCAACCCAACACCACTTAATCATTACATCAGCTGTCTCCTGTCATGTCAACCCAACCCAACACGACACCACTTATCCATTACATCAGCTGTCTCCTGTCATGTCAACCCAACACGACACCCTTATCCATTACATCAGCTGTCTCCTGTCATGTCAACCCAACACGACACCACTTATCCATTACATCAGCTGTCTCCTGTCATGTCAGCCCAACCCAACACCACTTATCCATTACATCAGCTGTCTCCTGTCATGTCAACCCAACACGACACCACTTATCCATTACATCAGCTGTCTCCTGTCATGTCAACAACCCAACACGACACCACTTATCCATTACATCAGCTGTCTCCTGTCATGTCAACCCAACACGACACCACTTATCCATTACATCAGCTGTCTCCTGTCATGTCAACCCAACACGACACCACTTATCCATTACATCAGCTGTCTCCTGTCATGTCAACCCAACACAACACCACTTATCCATTACATCAGCTGTCTCCTGTCATGTCAACCCAACACGACACCACTTATCCATTACATCAGCTGTCTCCTGTCATGTCAACCCAACCCAACACGACACCACTTATCCATTACATCAGCTGTCTCCTGTCATGTCAACCCAACCCAACACCACTTAATCATTACATCAGCTGTCTCCTGTCATGTCAGCCCAACCCAACACCACTTATCCATTACATCAGCTGTCTCCTGTCATGTCAACCCAACACGACACCACTTATCCATTACATCAGCTGTCTCCTGTCATGTCAACCCAACCCAACCCAACACCACTTATCCATTACATCAGCTGTCTCCTGTCATGTCAGCCCAACACGACACCACTTATCCATTACATCAGCTGTCTCCTGTCATGTCAACCCAACCCAACCCAACACCACTTATCCATTACATCAGCTGTCTCCTGTCATGTCAACCCAACCCAACACGACACCACTTATCCATTACATCAGCTGTCTCCTGTCATGTCAGCCCAACACGACACCACTTATCCATTACATCAGCTGTCTCCTGTCATGTCAGCCCAACCCAACACCACTTATCCATTACATCAGCTGTCTCCTGTCATGTCAACCCAACCCAACACGACACCACTTATCCATTACATCAGCTGTCTCCTGTCATGTCAACCCAACCCAACACCACTTATCCATTACATCAGCTGTCTCCTGTCATGTCAACCCAACCCAACACGACACCCCTTATCCATTACATCAGCTGTCTCCTGTCATGTCAGCCCAACCCAACACGACACCACTTATCCATTACATCAGCTGTCTCCTGTCATGTCAACCCAACACGACACCACTTATCCATTACATCAGCTGTCTCCTGTCATGTCAACCCAACCCAACACCACTTAATCATTACATCAGCTGTCTCCTGTCATGTCAACCCAACCCAACACGACACCCTTATCCATTACATCAGCTGTCTCCTGTCATGTCAACCCAACAACACCCTTATCCATTACATCAGCTGTCTCCTGTCATGTCAACCCAACACGACACCACTTATCCATTACATCAGCTGTCTCCTGTCATGTCAGCCCAACCCAACACCCCTTATCCATTACATCAGCTGTCTCCTGTCATGTCAACCCAACCCAACCCAACACCACTTATCCATTACATCAGCTGTCTCCTGTCATGTCAACCCAACACGACACCACTTATCCATTACATCAGCTGTCTCCTGTCATGTCAACCCAACACGACACCACTTATCCATTACATCAGCTGTCTCCTGTCATGTCAACCCAACACGACACCACTTATCCATTACATCAGCTGTCTCCTGTCATGTCAACCCAACACGACACCACTTATCCATTACATCAGCTGTCTCCTGTCATGTCAACCCAACCCAACACGACACCACTTATCCATTACATCAGCTGTCTCCTGTCATGTCAACCCAACCCAACACCACTTAATCATTACATCAGCTGTCTCCTGTCATGTCAGCCCAACCCAACACCACTTATCCATTACATCAGTTGTCTCCTGTCATGTCAACCCAACACGACACCACTTATCCATTACATCAGCTGTCTCCTGTCATGTCAACCCAACACGACACCACTTATCCATTACATCAGCTGTCTCCTGTCATGTCAACCCAACCCAACCCAACACCACTTATCCATTACATCAGCTGTCTCCTGTCATGTCAGCCCAACACGACACCACTTATCCATTACATCAGCTGTCTCCTGTCATGTCAGCCCAACACGACACCACTTATCCATTACATCAGCTGTCTCCTGTCATGTCAACCCAACCCAACACGACACCACTTATCCATTACATCAGCTGTCTCCTGTCATGTCAACCCAACCCAACCCAACACCACTTATCCATTACATCAGCTGTCTCCTGTCATGTCAGCCCAACCCAACTTATCCATCCATTACATCAGCTGTCTCCTGTCATGTCAGCCCAACTTACCATTATCCATTACATCAGCTGTCTCCTGTCATGTCAACCCAACCCAACACAACACCACTTATCCATTACATCAGCTGTCTCCTGTCATGTCAGCCCAACACGACACCCCTTATCCATTACATCAGCTGTCTCCTGTCATGTCAACCCAACACGACACCACTTATCCATTACATCAGCTGTCTCCTGTCATGTCAACCCAACACGACACCACTTATCCATTACATCAGCTGTCTCCTGTCATGTCAGCCCAACACGACACCCCTTATCCATTACATCAGCTGTCTCCTGTCATGTCAGCCCAACCCAACACCACTTATCCATTACATCAGCTGTCTCCTGTCATGTCAACCCAACACGACACCACTTATCCATTACATCAGCTGTCTCCTGTCATGTCAGCCCAACCCAACACGACACCCCTTATCCATTACATCAGCTGTCTCCTGTCATGTCAGCCCAACCCAACACCACTTATCCATTACATCAGCTGTCTCCTGTCATGTCAACCCAACACGACACCACTTATCCATTACATCAGCTGTCTCCTGTCATGTCAGCCCAACCCAACACGACACCCCTTATCCATTACATCAGCTGTCTCCTGTCATGTCAACCCAACACGACACCACTTATTCATTACATCAGCTGTCTCCTGTCATGTCAGCCCAACACGACACCCCTTATCCATTACATCAGCTGTCTCCTGTCATGTCAGCCCAACACGACACCCCTTATCCATTACATCAGCTGTCTCCTGTCATGTCAACCCAACACGACACCACTTATCCATTACATCAGCTGTCTCCTGTCATGTCAGCCCAACACGACACCACTTATCCATTACATCAGCTGTCTCCTGTCATGTCAACCCAACCCAACACCACTTATCCATTACATCAGCTGTCTCCTGTCATGTCAGCCCAACACGACACCCCTTATCCATTACATCAGCTGTCTCCTGTCATGTCAACCCAACCCAACAACACCACTTATCCATTACATCAGCTGTCTCCTGTCATGTCAACCCAACCCAACCCAACACCACTTATCCATTACATCAGCTGTCTCCTGTCATGTCAACCCAACCCAACACCACTTATCCATTACATCAGCTGTCTCCTGTCATGTCAACCCAACACGACACCCCTTATCCATTACATCAGCTGTCTCCTGTCATGTGAACCCAACACGACACCCCTTATCCATTACATCAGCTGTCTCCTGTCATGTCAGCCCAACCCAACACCACTTATCCATTACATCAGCTGTCTCCTGTCATGTCAACCCAACCCAACACGACACCACTTATCCAATACATCAGCTGTCTCCTGTCATGTCAGCCCAACCCAACACCACTTATCCATTACATCTGCTGTCTCCTGTCATGTCAACCCAACCCAACACCACTTATCCATTACATCAGCTGTCTCCTGTCATATCAACCCAACCCAACACCACTTATCCATTATATCTGCTGTCTCCTGTCATGTCAACCCAACCCAACACGACACCCCTTATCCATTACATCAGCTGTCTCCTGTCATGTCAACCCAACACGACACCCCTTATCCATTACATCAGCTGTCTCCTGTCATGTCAACCCAACCCAACACGACACCCCTTATCCATTACATCAGCTGTCTCCTGTCATGTCAACCCAACACGACACCCCTTATCCATTACATCAGCTGTCTCCTGTCATGTCAACCCAACACGACACCACTTATCCATTACATCAGCTGTCTCCTGTCATGTCAGCCCAACACGACACCCCTTATCCATTACATCAGCTGTCTCCTGTCATGTCAGCCCAACACGACACCACACATCCTTTACATCAGCTGTCTCCTGTCATGTCAACCCAACCCAACATGACACCACTTATCCATTACATCAGCTGTCTCCTGTCATGTCAACCCAACCCAACACCACTTATCCATTACATCAACTGTCTCCTGTCATGTCAACCCAACCCAACACGACACCACTTATCCATTACATCAGCTGTCTCCTGTCCTGTCAGCCCAACACGACACCACTTATCCATTACATCAGCTGTCTCCTGTCATGTCAACCCAACACGACACCCCTTATCCATTACATCAGCTGTCTCCTGTCATGTCAGCCCAACACGACACCCCTTATCCATTACATCAGCTGTCTCCTGTCATGTCAACCCAACACGACACCCCTTATCCATTACATCAGCTGTCTCCTGTCATGTCAACCCAACACGACACCACTTATCCATTACATCAGCTGTCTCCTGTCATGTCAGCCCAACACGACACCCCTTATCCATTACATCAGCTGTCTCCTGTCATGTCAGCCCAACACGACACCACTTATCCTTTACATCAGCTGTCTCCTGTCATGTCAACCCAACCCAACACGACACCACTTATCCATTACATCAGCTGTCTCCTGTCATGTCAGCCCAACACGACACCACTTATCCAATACATCAGCTGTCTCCTGTCATGTCAGCTCTCCAACACGACACCCCTTATCCATTACATCAGCTGTCTCCTGTCATGTCAGCCCAACACGACACCCCTTATCAATTACATCAGCTGTCTCCTGTCATGTCAACCCAACACGACACCCCTTATCCATTACATCAGCTGTCTCCTGTCATGTCAGCCCAACACGACACCCCTTATCCATTACATCAGCTGTCTCCTGTCATGTCAACCCAACCCAACCCAACACCACTTATCCAATACATCAGCTGTCTCCTGTCATGTCAACCCAACACGACACCCCTTATCCATTACATCAGCTGTCTCCTGTCATGTCAACCCAACACGACACCCCTTATCCATTACATCAGCTGTCTCCTGTCATGTCAACCCAACCCAACCCAACACCACTTATCCATTACATCAGCTGTCTCCTGTCATGTCAACCCAACCCAACACCACTTATCCATTACATCTGCTGTCTCCTGTCATGTCAACCCAACCCAACACCACTTATCCATTACATCAGCTGTCTCCTGTCATGTCAACCCAACCCAACACCACTTATCCATTACATCTGCTGTCTCCTGTCATGTCAACCCAACCCAACACCACTTATCCATTACATCAGCTGTCTCCTGTCATGTCAACCCAACCCAACACCACTTATCCATTACATCTGCTGTCTCCTGTCATGTCAACCCAACCCAACACCACTTATCCATTACATCTGCTGTCTCCTGTCATGTCAACCCAACCCAACACCACTTATCCATTACATCTGCTGTCTCCTGTCATGTCAACCCAACCCAACACCACTTATCCATTACATCAGCTGTCTCCTGTCATGTCAACCCAACACGACACCACTTATCCATTACATCAGCTGTCTCCTGTCATGTCAACCCAACCCAACACCACTTATCCATTACATCAGCTGTCTCCTGTCATGTCAGCCCAACACGACACCACTTATCCAATACATCAGCTGTCTCCTGTCATGTCAGCCCAACCCAACACCACTTATCCATTACATCAGCTGTCTCCTGTCATGTCAACCCAACCCAACACGACACCACTTATCCATTACATCAGCTGTCTCCTGTCATGTCAACCCAACCCAACACCACTTATCCATTACATCAGCTGTCTCCTGTCATGTCAACCCAACACGACACCACTTATCCATTACATCAGCTGTCTCCTGTCATGTCAGCCCAACACGACACCACTTATCCATTACATCAGCTGTCTCCTGTCATGTCAGCCCAACACGACACCACTTATCCATTACATCAGCTGTCTCCTGTCATGTCAACCCAACCCAACACGACACCACTTATCCATTACATCAGCTGTCTCCTGTCATGTCAGCCCAACACGACACCCTTATCCATTACATCAGCTGTCTCCTGTCATGTCAGCCCAACACGACACCACTTATCCATTACATCAGCTGTCTCCTGTCATGTCAACCCAACCACGACACCACTTATCCATTACATCAGCTGTCTCCTGTCATGTCAACCCAACACGACACCACTTATCCATTACATCAGCTGTCTCCTGTCATGTCAACCCAACCCAACACCACTTATCCATTACATCAGCTGTCTCCTGTCATGTCAACCCAACCCAACACGACACCACTTATCCATTACATCAGCTGTCTCCTGTCATGTCAACCCAACCCAACACCACTTATCCATTACATCAGCTGTCTCCTGTCATGTCAGCCCAACACGACACCACTTATCCAATACATCAGCTGTCTCCTGTCATGTCAGCCCAACCCAACACCACTTATCCATTACATCTGCTGTCTCCTGTCATGTCAACCCAACCCAACACCACTTATCCATTACATCAGCTGTCTCCTGTCATGTCAACCCAACCCAACACGACACCACTTATCCATTACATCAGCTGTCTCCTGTCATGTCAGCCCAACACGACACCACTTATCCATTACATCAGCTGTCTCCTGTCATGTCAGCCCAACACGACACCACTTATTCATTACATCAGCTGTCTCCTGTCATGTCAGCCCAACACGACACCCCTTATCCATTACATCAGCTGTCTCCTGTCATGTCAGCCCAACACGACACCCCTTATCCATTACATCAGCTGTCTCCTGTCATGTCAACCCAACACGACACCCCTTATCCATTACATCAGCTGTCTCCTGTCATGTCAACCCAACACGACACCACTTATCCATTACATCAGCTGTCTCCTGTCATGTCAGCCCAACACGACACCCATTACTTATCCATTCACATCAGCTGTCTCCTGTCATGTCAGCCCAACACGACACCACTTATCCATTACATCAGCTGTCTCCTGTCATGTCAGCCTCAACCCAACACGACACCACTTATCCATTACATCAGCTGTCTCCTGTCATGTCAACCCAACCCAACCCAACACCACTTATCCATTACATCAGCTGTCTCCTGTCATGTCAACCCAACCCAACACCACTTATCCATTACATCAGCTGTCTCCTGTCATGTCAGCCCAACCCAACACGACACCACTTATCCATTACATCAGCTGTCTCCTGTCATGTCAACCCAACACGACACCACTTATCCATTACATCAGCTGTCTCCTGTCATGTCAGCCCAACACGACACCCCTTATCCATTACATCAGCTGTCTCCTGTCATGTCAACCCAACACGACACCCCTTATCCATTACATCAGCTGTCTCCTGTCATGTCAACCCAACACGACACCACTTATCCATTACATCAGCTGTCTCCTGTCATGTCAACCCAACACGACACCACTTATCCATTACATCAGCTGTCTCCTGTCATGTCAGCCCAACACGACACCCCTTATCCATTACATCAGCTGTCTCCTGTCATGTCAGCCCAACACGACACCACTTATCCATTACATCAGCTGTCTCCTGTCATGTCAACCCAACCCAACACCACTTATCCATTACATCAGCTGTCTCCTGTCATGTCAGCCCAACACGACACCCCTTATCCATTACATCAGCTGTCTCCTGTCATGTCAGCCCAACACGACACCACTTATCCATTACATCAGCTGTCTCCTGTCATGTCAACCCAACACGACACCCCTTATCCATTACATCAGCTGTCTCCTGTCATGTCAACCCAACCCAACACCACTTATCCATTACATCAGCTGTCTCCTGTCATGTCAGCCCAACCCAACACCACTTATCCATTACATCAGCTGTCTCCTGTCATGTCAACCCAACCCAACATGACACCACTTATCCATTACATCAGCTGTCTCCTGTCATGTCAACCCAACCCAACTCCACTTATCCATTACATCAGCTGTCTCCTGTCATGTCAGCCCAACACGACACCCCTTATCCATTACATCAGCTGTCTCCTGTCATGTCAGCCCAACACGACACCCCTTATCCATTACATCAGCTGTCTCCTGTCATGTCAGCCCAACACGACACCCCTTATCCATTACATCAGCTGTCTCCTGTCATGTCAGCCCAACACGACACCCCTTATCCATTACATCAGCTGTCTCCTGTCATGTCAACCCAACCCGACACCCCTTATCCATTACATCAGCTGTCTCCTGTCATGTCAACCCAACACGACACCACTTATCCATTACATCAGCTGTCTCCTGTCATGTCAGCCCAACACGACACCACTTATTCATTACATCAGCTGTCTCCTGTCATGTCAGCCCAACACGACACCCCTTATCCATTACATCAGCTGTCTCCTGTCATGTCAGCCCAACACGACACCCCTTATCCATTACATCAGCTGTCTCCTGTCATGTCAACCCAACACGACACCCCTTATCCATTACATCAGCTGTCTCCTGTCATGTCAGCCCAACACGACACCACTTATCCATTACATCAGCTGTCTCCTGTCATGTCAACCCAACACGACACCCCTTATCCATTACATCAGCTGTCTCCTGTCATGTCAACCCAACACAACACCACTTATCCATTACATCAGCTGTCTCCTGTCATGTCAGCCCAACACGACACCACTTATCCATTACATCAGCTGTCTCCTGTCATGTCAACCCAACCCAACATGACACCACTTATCCATTACATCAGCTGTCTCCTGTCATGTCAACCCAACCCAACACCACTTATCCATTACATCAGCTGTCTCCTGTCATGTCAGCCCAACACGACACCACTTATCCATTACATCAGCTGTCTCCTGTCATGTCAACCCAACCCAACATGACACCACTTATCCATTACATCAGCTGTCTCCTGTCATGTCAACCCAACCCAACTCCACTTATCCATTACATCAGCTGTCTCCTGTCATGTCAGCCCAACACGACACCCCTTATCCATTACATCAGCTGTCTCCTGTCATGTCAGCCCAACACGACACCCCTTATCCATTACATCAGCTGTCTCCTGTCATGTCAGCCCCTTATCCATTACATCAGCTGTCTCCTGTCATGTCAGCCCAACCTACGACATCCATTACATCAGCTGTCTCCTGTCATGTCAACCCAACCCGACACCCTTATCCATTACATCAGCTGTCTCCTGTCATGTCAACCCAACCATTGTCTTTCAATAACACTCCTTTCAGACGATTTGACAAAATGTATCAATCAACATGGGATTATCCAACAGTGTCCTAATGATATACACAACCTGTGACCATTTTTTGGTCAAATACATCATCAATTTGACTATAGGGTGATAACCCACTTTGTCAATGTCATTGTAGAATATATCAACCTTTAATTCTTCAGATTGGAATAGTTGTGAACTATAGTTCTCTGGTTGTCTTTCCCTGCGTACTCGGATAACTGGAATCCTTATAGAGTGCTCTCAATTATCTTGACTTATCCCATATAGCCACTAGAGGGAATCACCTTAACAAGCCATTGCCTTCCTCCCTGACTCGTCTCTTTCATCCTATTTGCTCAGTCACCCAACTATATATGTACTGCCTGGCCCACCAATGCAAAAACATCTTCTTCTCTCTATGTGCTGTTGTTTGGCATAAACATTGCATGTCAAATGTATAACGTGTACGTCCGTTGCAGCGGGACGATCTTGTACTATGGCTTCTCTCAGGGCATGAGAACATTGGAGGCGTGGATTTAAACAAAATAACAACATGGTCCTGGGTGGGTGGTCACATGGGCACAAATATTATAGTTAGTGACGGGCCCTGAAGATTTCACTTCGGCATGTTCAAACAAACAGAGAGAGAGAGAGAGGAGACACACTATTAGGCAGAGATTGAGAGCACAAAACAGCGCCTCGCCTCTCCTCGGCTCCGTTCAGGACTTGACAGCTGGACTTGGCGAGAAAAGTGAGAGAGAGAGGGGGAGGGAGAGAGAGAGAGAGAAATAGCGAGAGTGAGAAAAACAGAGAGAGGGGGAGAAAAGTGAGAAATAGAGAGCGAGAGAGAAAAGGGAAAGAGATAGAGGGAGAGTGAGAAAGAGCGAGAGAGAGAGAAATAGGGGGAGAAAAAGAGAGAAATAGAGAGTGAGAGAAAAGAGAGAGGGAAATAGAGAAATAGGGGGAGAAAAAGAGAGAAATAGAGAGGGAGAGACAAAGAGATGAGAGAGAGCGATGAGAGAGAGGGGGATAGAGATAGAGAGGAGAGGAGAGAGAGAGAGATGAAAAAAGAGGGAGAGAGAGGGAGACTGAACAGAGAGAGAGAAATAGAGAGAGGAAAAAAAGAGGGAGAGGGAGAGAAATATATATAGAGAGAGAAACAAATTGAGAGAGAGGGCGAGAAATAGAGTGAGAGGAAAAAGAGAGAGAGAAAGAGAAAAAAGAGAGAAAGAGAAAAGAGAGAGAGAAATAGAGAAAAAGAGAGAAATAGAGAGAGAGATAGAGAAAGAGAAAAGAGAGAGAGAGAGAGAGGGGGACAGAAAGTGAAAAAAAGAAAGTGAGAAATAGAGAGAAATCAAGGAGAGAGAGACAGTTCTGCTCTGTGTGTGGTCTGAATACCTCCAGGCTTTTTTTGGGGTGAGTGTGTGTGTGCCCTTCCTGGGCCCAGAGAGGGAGGGGGAGGGGGAGGAGGGAGAAGTGTGAGGGAGAAAGAGAGGAGCCTGCACAATAAGGGAATGTTTGCCTTTGCTTGAGTATGAATGCGGGTCAGCGAGTTGGTCTTTTATGTGGAATAAGCAAGCAAACACTGGCATGTTTTGCCCTGCCGTTAAGAGATTACAGTGTATTTTGCAAATATATCAGCTTCCCACCAAGCAACGTAATGCTTTTCACTGGCCCGTCAACCTGAGAGAATGGAGCCTTTTCTTCATCACACGCACATACACACGAGACACTTCTAAAAAGTGTGTGTGTGTGTGTGTGCGTGTGTGTGTGTGTGTGTGTGTGTGTGTGTGTGTGTGTGTGTGTGTGTGTGTGTGTGTGTGTGTGTGTGTGTGTGTGAGAGAGAGAGGAGAAAGGGAGAGAACGGTATACATGTTTCCGTGTCTGTGTGTGTAGCATACCAGTAACAGCAATCAACGTTTGATCAGTCTTTGTTTTAGTCTCTAAAGCCTGCAGTTTTGTAGACAATATATGTTTCATAAACAGTATGGCAGGCCGCCCTTCCATGACCAACTCGAGTGGAGTTAAGTGATTGCAAAGTTACCATCACGTTTTTGTCTCAGTCACATACCAACTTCTCATGTGTTTCCAGTTTTAACGTTACATGCACAAGTACAGTGAAATGCCTTTCTTGCTCATTTAAAACCCAACAACGCAATAATCAATAACAATGTATTACTAGAAAAAAAAGAAGAAAAAAACCCACAAGAAATAAGAATGAGAAATATGAAATACACAGTAAAGTAACTATACTAGATAGAGGGAATACTTGAAAAGTCAGTTACAATACCATATTTACATGTGCAGGGATACTAGAGTGATAGAGTTAGGTATGTATACATGTATAGTGGTTAAGGGGACTAGGCAACAGGATGTAAGATCAACAGAGTAGCAGAAGCTTGCATGTGAATGGGTGTGCGGGAGTGTGGAGTCTGTAGAAACGTATGTGCATGTTATGTGTGAGTTAGCAGATGACGGAGTGAGTGTTTGTGTCTTGGAGTGACAGTGTGTGTAGGGCCCTGTGAGTGTGCACAGAGAGGTCAATAAAGATACAAGGTCAACTCGGACGTGTAGCTATTTTGTTAGCTATTTACCAGTCGTATTGCTTGGGGTTAGAAGCTGTTCAAGAGCCTGTTGACTTGCACCTGGTACCTCTTGCCGTGTGGCAAGAGAGAAAATAGTCTGATCTTTGACGATTTTCCTGGCCTTCTTTACACACTTCCTGATATAGAGGTCCTGGATGGCAGGGAGCTCGGCCCCGGTAATGTATTGGGCCGTCCGCACAACCCTCTGTAGCGCCATGAGATCGAGGGGGGCGGTATATTGCCATACCAAGCAGTGATGCAGCCGGTCAATATACTCTCAATGGTACAGCTGTTGAACCTTTTTAGGATATGAGGGCCCATGGCAAACTTTTTCAACCTCCTGATTTGGACACCGAGGAACTTCAAGCGGTCTACATGCTCCACTACCGCCCTACCAATGTCAGAGTGGTGGAGGTGATGTTGCCTACCCTCACCCCCTGGGGTCGGCCCGTCAGAAAGTCCAGGATCCAGTTGCAGAGGGAGGTGTTCAGTCCCAGCGTCAGTATTCCACAATAAACCAGAGTACGTACCCTTGTATACCAGATACCAGGTGTTCAGTCCCAGAGTCAGCATACCACAGTTGCACAGTATTCCATAGTACCAAAGTATACCAGATACCACAGTATACCATAGTACCACAGTATACCAGATACCACAGTCTACCATTGTACCACAGTATACCAGATACCACAGTATACCATAGTGCCACAGTATACCACATACCACAGTATACCATAGTGCCACAGTATACCACATACCACAGAATATCAGGTACCACAGTATACCAGATACCACAGTATACCAGATACCACAGTATAGCAGATACCACAGTATACCAGATACCACAGCATACCAGATACCACAGTATAACAAATAGTACCACAATATACCAGATACCACAGCATACCAGATACCACAGTATAACAAATACCACAGTATACCTTAACCACAGTATACCAGATACCACAGTATACCATAGTGCCACAGTATAGATACCACAGTATACCAGATACCACAGTCTACCATTGTACCACAGTCTACCATACTAGATACCACAGTATACCACAGTACCACAGTATACCAGATACCACAGTATACCATAGTGCCACAGTATACCACATACCACAGAAAATCAGGTACCACAGTATACCAGATACCACAGTATACCAGATACCACAGTATAGCAGATACCACAGTATACCAGATACCACAGTATACCAGAATACCAGATACCACAGTATACCAGATACCACAGTATACCAGATACCACAGTCTACCATTGTACCACAGTATACCAGATACCACAGTATATCACAGTACCACAGTATACCAGATACCACAGTATACCATAGTGCCACAGTATACCACATACCACAGAAAATCAGGTACCACAGTATACCATAGTACCACAGTATAGCAGATACCACAGTATATCTTAGTACCACAGCATACCAGATACCACAGTATACCATAGTGCCACAGTATACCAGATACCACAGTATACCATAGTGCCACAGTATACCACATACCACAGAATATCAGGTACCACAGTCTACCATTGTACCACAGTATACCAGATACCACAGTATACCATAGTGCCACAGTATACCATAGTGCCACAGTATACCACATACCACAGAATATCAGGTACCACAGTATACCAGATACCACAGTATACCAGATACCACAGTATAGCAGATACCACAGTATACCAGATACCACAGTATACCATAGTACCACAATATAGCAGATACCACAGCATACCAGATACCACAGTATAACAAATACCACAGTATACCATAGAACCACAGTATAGCAGATACCACAGTATACCAGATACCACAGTATACCAGATACCACAGTCTACCATTGTACCACAGTATACCAGATACCACAGTATATCACAGTACCACAGTATACCAGATACCACAGTATACCATAGTGCCACAGTATACCACATACCACAGAAAATCAGGTACCACAGTATACCAGATACCACAGTATACCATAGTACCACAGTATAGCAGATACCACAGTATATCTTAGTACCACAGCATACCAGATACCACAGTATACCATAGTGCCACAGTATACCAGATACCACAGTATACCATAGTGCCACAGTATACCACATACCACAGAATATCAGGTACCACAGTATACCAGATACCACAGTATACCAGATACCACAGTATAGCAGATACCACAGTATACCAGATACCACAGTATACTATAGTACCACAATATAGCAGATACCACAGCATACCAGATACCACAGTATAACAAATACCACAGTATACCATAGAACCACAATATAGCAGATACCACAGTATACCAGATACCACAGTCTACCATTGTACCACAGTATACCAGATACCACAGTATATCACAGTACCACAGTATACCAGATACCACAGTATACCATAGTGCCACAGTATACCACATACCACAGAAAATCAGGTACCACAGTATACCAGATACCACAGTATACCAGATACCACAGTATAGCAGATACCACAGTATACCAGATACCACAGTATACCAGAATACCAGATACCACAGTATACCAGATACCACAGTATACCATAGTACCACAATATAGCAGATACCACAGCATACCAGATACCACAGTATAACAAATACCACAGTATACCATAGAACCACAGTATAGCAGATACCACAGTATACCAGATACCACAGTATACCAGATACCACAGTCTACCATTGTACCACAGTATACTAGATACCACAGTATATCACAGTACCACAGTATACCAGATACCACAGTATACCATAGTGCCACAGTATACCACATACCACAGAAAAGCAGGTACCACAGTATACCAGATACCACAGTATACCATAGTACCACAGTATAGCAGATACCACAGTATACCAGACACCACATTATACCATAGTGCCACAGTATACCACATACCACAGAATATCCGGTACCACAGTATACCAGATACCACAGTATACCATAGTACCACAGTATACCAGATACCACAGTATACCATAGTACCACAATATAGCATATACCACAGCATACCATATACTATAGTATAGCATAGTACCACAGTATACCAGATACCACAGTATACCATAGAACCACAGTATAGCAGATACCACAGTATACCAGATACCACAGTCTACCATAGTACCACACTATACCAGATACCACAGTATAGCAGATACCACAGTATAGCAGATACCACAGTCTACCATAGTACCACAGTATACCAGATACCGCAGTCTACCATAGTACCACAGTATACCAGATACCACAGTCTACCATTGTACCACAGTATACTAGATACCACAGTATATCACAGTACCACAGTATACCAGATACCACAGTATACCATAGTGCCACAGTATACCACATACCACAGAAAATCAGGTACCACAGTATACCAGATACCACAGTCTACCATAGTACCACAGTATACCTGATACCACAGTCGACCATAGTACCACAGTATACCAGATACCACAGTCGACCACAGTACCACAGTATACCAGATACCACAGTCTACCATAGTACCACAGTATACCAGATACCACAGTACACCATAGTACCACAGTAAACCATATACCACAGTATAGCAGATACCAGATACACAGTCGACCATAGTACCACAGTATACCAGATACCACAGTCGACCATAGTACCACAGTATACCAGATACCACAGTCTACCATAGTACCACAGTATACCAGATACCACAGTATACCATAGAACCACAGTATAGCAGATACCACAGTATACCAGATACCACAGTCTACCATAGTACCACACTATACCAGATACCACAGTATAGCAGATACCACAGTCTACCATAGTACCACAGTATACCAAATACCGCAGTCTACCATAGTACCACAGTATACCAGATACCATAGTCTACCATATTACCACAGTATACCAGATACCACAGTCTACCATAGTACCACAGTATACCAGATACCACATTATACCAGATACCACAGTCTACCATAATACCACAGTATACCAGATACCACAGTCGACCATAGTACCACAGTATTCCAGATACCACAGTCGACCATAGTACCACAGTATACCAGATACCACAGTCTACCATAGTACCACAGTATACCAGATACCACAGTATAGCAGATACCACAGTCGACCATAGTACCACAATATACCAGATACCAGAGTCTACCATAGTACCACAGTATAGCAGATACCACAGTCGACCATAGTACCACAATATACCAGATACCACAGTCTACCATAGTACCACAGTATACCAGATACCACAGTCGACCATAGTACCACAGTATACCAGATACCACAGTCTACCATAGTACCACAGTATACCAGATACCACAGTATAGCAGATACCACAGTCGACCAAAGTACCACAGTCTACCAGATACCACAGTCTACCAGATACCACAGTATACCATAGTACCACAGTCTACCATAGTACCACAGTATACCATAGTACCACAGTATACCAGATACCACAGTCGACCATAGTACCACAGTATACCAGATACCACAGTCGACCATAGTACCACAGTATACCAGATACCACAGTCTACCATAGTACCACAGTATACCTGATACCACAGTCGACCATAGTACCACAGTATACCAGATACCATAGTCGACCACAGTACCACAGTATACCAGATACCACAGTCTACCATAGTACCGCAGTATACCAGATACCACAGTCGACCATAGTACCACAGTATACCAGATACCACAGTCTACCATAGTACCACAGTATACCAGATACCACAGTCTACCATAGTACCACAGTATACCAGATACCACAGTACACCATAGTACCACAGTAAACCATATACCACAGTCGACCATAGTACCACAGTATACCAGATACCACAGTCGACCATAGTACCACAGTATACCAGATACCACAGTCTACCATAGTACCACAGTATACCAGATACCACAGTACACCATAGTACCACAGTATACCAGATACCACAGTCTAACATAGTACCACAGTATATGTTCAGGTTTTGCACCAAATGTTCCAGACAGTCACATCTTAATAAGAATGCAGATTAGACTGTCACTGAATATTTGGTGGCAATGTAGTTTGCAGATCTGTGTATAGTGTATAGAGTGGATATGGTTGTAGTATGTTGCAGATTACTGTCATAATGCACTCAACAGGGACAGCCGTTAGACAGAATGGCCTCTGTGTGTGGACTGTGGAGGAAACTGTGCAGCCCGGCTTCTGCCTGGGCCTGTGTTTGCACAAGCTCCCTGTTAGTGACTATTCTCCAGCACAGCTATTTTTCTTCACTGTTGTAACACACAGACACATGTTCTCACGTGCACGCAAGCACACACACACACACACGTCAAACACGCAAAACCTTCAGCAGACCCCTGATAATTACTCATGCTCATTTAAAATTAACACTCGCTGGGGGCTCAGAGACATTTTCTGGCCATCGAGTGACAGAGTGTGTGTGTGTGTGTGTGTGTGTGTGTGTGTGTATCATTGTGTGTATTAGTGTGTAGATGTTGGCTGGGTCTCGCTCTCTGTGACCAAAAGGCCAAGAGACTGAGTCTGGTCCGTTCTGAACAGAGGTTATACATGAATTCACAGTGGTATACCCTACGCACAGTGAACCTGCCTTCTTGTTAAAAAAAATAGTGATTAGGGTTAAAAAATGTGATTGGGGTTAATCAGTCATCTGTCTGAGAGCAGGACTGGAGTCTTTCCCACTCTGGACCAGAGAATCAGACCACACCAGGCAAACTAAGACCAACAAACTACTATTTGACTACTTTTAGTATGTTAACTTAGGCTACTGTTTGATTGAGATTAGTCGAAGCATCACCGAACAAGTGCATTTTTGCTGTTTCAAATCTATTTGCCTGTGAGTCACAAGTGGTACTCTACATGTGCTGTACAAGTCCACACAGTATTGTGGTGCAGTTTCCATGTCCTAACCCATTATGGGACATGTCAAGGCCTGGCACCTTCGAACAACTCAAAGTCTGTCCTACCTCTACTGCTTACCTCGTACCAACCATCCGGAAGTCTTGCAAGCGTACATTCTGTTTCGCTAAATGGATTCAGCAGCGGTAATCAGTCTGGTAATTACGAGGCTACACCTCTACACCTACAAAAAACCTGGCTACATCCACACATCTTAAGTCTAAATCCAAACTTCCAATCATATGATTTGAAATGAGGTCGGGATGATGGCATCTGCTGAGTGAATGCATGAAGGCACAAAGTGTTTACTTAGCTAAGATTTATTCCTCGGAAACACAGCATGTGTTCTGTCCGTCACCGCCTTCCGCCCCATAAGACCCAAGCTCTTAGCAGGATGTCCTGTCTGACAGATAGAAATAATTAGTTTCATTACTCTCTCACACACACACACACACACACACACACACACACACACACACACACACACACACACACACACACACACACATGCACACAAACACACATGTGCATGCGGACACACACACACACACACACACACACACACACACACACACACACACACACACACACACACACACACACACACACACACACACACACACACACACACAGTCACCATTCATCTTGCCTTATCCACTCCACTCTGCCCTTCAGACAGACAGAGGAGGCGTTCTATACTGTAGCTCTGCAGGTGTTGCTGCTGTTTATTTCTCAATCATAATCCAGTCCTTAGTTTAATCCCGTGCTTAATAAATGGTGGGTCGGGAGTGGAATGCGCTGGTCGGTCATGTCATGAGGAGAGGAGGTCCAGAGGTGAGAGGGGTAGTAAAGAGAGTGGGCATGGAGGGGGGAGGGTGTGTGCAGAGAGGTGACATGTGACATGTGACATGGGAGTTTAAAGGGGGTCATCCGTGCTGGGGGCTGTGTCTCTGTGTCCAGACTGGACTGGGCTGCTGAATAGCTCCAGGGCCCCATCTGATCTGTCACCAGCTGAAAGGTGTTGAGTACACACAGTAACTGGTCAGGAACTGAGTGGGCGACATTATTCTAGGCACTATTAGTAGGTGCTGTTCAGATCCGTTCAGCTGTAGACAACCTTTCGCCAAAATTCACAGGTTTTCCAGAATTTCCCGGTTGGAGGATTCCCAGATTTCCTGCTGATTAAATCCTGATTCCAGAAATTATCCAAGCGGGATTTTCGGAAAACAAGGGCATTTTGGGAAAGATACTGAAATTTTGCAACCCTAAATTAAAGTACTTGCTATCAGAAACAGTATTTGTTTTTAGCTCACAACTGACTATTTACACATCTTCCAGTCAGATTCAGATGAAGGGAATTGCATTTGCATGGTGAGTCTGAGCTGAATTTCAGGCATCTGGGCTCATATTCCTGTTACATGGACCACATATCTTAAAGAGAGTTTATACAGAGTGGTGAGGTTTTCACCCAAGGTGCATTCCCATCTAGACGCTCAGCCCAGCCCAGCCCAGCTCAGCTCAGCCAGAGAGGAGACATACAGGTGTATGTGGGAGGCAGTAGCATGTGTGCGGTCAGATGCCACGTTTACACACCAGTCTATAAGTAGGGAGCCTTACCGGAACTATCCACAGTCCAATAATGTTTATGATAATCTGTTAAATATAATGATGGGTTGGATTGTCTCCATGAATTAAGGCATTTCCCATAAAACACAGAGAAGGAGCATTTCCCTGAAGGAATTTTTGGGCTCCCCGTCGGACGGTTAGTGCATGTCTCTGCGGCATTTAACTATGTCCTGTATATGTGTGACATTTTACTGTCTCCAAACCACAGGCCGGAAACCCTTCTGACATTTTTTTTGTCAGACATAGAAATTGCCACTCTGTTCCATTTCACGTCTCTTTATTGAACGCTGTGGCTGCGCACCATAATAACAAAGCAAAAAGCAAGGAAACATATACACAAGAAAATCTTTCCTTTATCATCTCTTACTGTAAAAGCCACAGTGCAGCAGCACGGCTTATTACAAATGGCATAAAATACAGTGCCAGTCAAAAGTTTGGACACACCTACTCATTCAAGGGTTTTTATTCATTTTTAATATTTTCTACATTGTAGAATAATAGTGAAGACATCAAAATTCTGTAATTACACATATAGAATCATGTAGGAACCCAAACAGTGTTAAAACAAATTCAAATATATTTTCTATTTGAGAATCTTCAAAGTAGCCACACTTTGCATGATGACAGTTTTGAAAAATCTTAGCATTCTCTCAACCAGCTTTACCTGGAATGCTTTTCCAACAGTCTTGAAGGAGTTCCCACATATGCTGAGCACTTGTTGGATGCTTTTCCTTCACTCTGCTGTCCAACTCATCCCAAACCATCTGAATTGGGTTGAGGTCAGGTGATTGTGGAGGTCATCTGATGCATCACTCCATCACTTTCCTTCTTGGTTAAATAGCCCTTATACAGTCCTGTTGAAAAACAAATGATAGTCTAATTAAGTGCAAACCAGATGGGACGGCGTATCGATGCAGAATTCTGTGGTAGCCATGTTGGTTAAGTGTGTCTTGAATTCTAAATACATCACAAACAGTGTCACCAGCAAAGCACCCCACACACCAACACACTTCTTCCTCCATGCTTCACGGTGGGAACCACACATGTGGAGATCATCCATTCACATACTCTGCGTCTCACAAAGACGCTGCATTTGGAACAAAAAAATCGTAAATTTGGACTCATCAGACCAAAGGACAGATTTCCACCGGTCTAATGTCCATTGCTCGTGTTTCTTGGCCCAAGCAAGTCTCTTCTTATTATTGGTGTCATTTAGTAGTGGTTTCTTTGCAGCAATTCGACCATGAAGGTCTGATTCACGCAGTCTCCTCTGAACGGTTGATGTTGAGATGTATCTGTTACTTGACCTCTGTGAAGCATTTATTTGGGCTGCAATTCCTGAGGCTGGTATCTCTAATGAACGTATCCTCTGCAGCAGACGCAACTCCTGGTCTTCCTTTCTTGTGGCGGTCCTCATGAGAGCCAGTTTCATCATAGTGCTTGATGGAGTGTGCAAAGCTTTCATCATTCAATCAAATGTATTTATAAAGCCCTTTTTACATCTGCCGATGTCACAAAGTGCTATACAGAAACTCAGCCTAAAACCCCAAACCGCAAGCAGTGCAGATGCAGAGGCACGGTGGCTAGGAAAGAACATAATCAAGGCAAAGGGTGGCTACGTTGAATATATTTGAATATAATATAAAATACTTTTTTGGTTACTACATGATTCCAACTGCTTGTGTGCAAGCGATATGAGATGTTCTCCAGTGCACTGTAGACCTGTTTTGGACAATACCAATGTTTTACATACAATCATCTCTGACTTTCTCCTCTCCATTCTACAAGACAATTGTCTACAAACAATAGCCTGCTGGCTTCCCAATCAGAGATCGAGAGAGTCTAAAATATGAGGCAAAAGAAAAATACACACCCAGACGTGGTTCTCTAGATGCTAATTATGTTTGTCTTGTTTTTCAAATACAGCACTGTACAGACTCCTTGTTTTCAAGTTGTTTTTCCTCCTCAAATCTACAGTTGAAGTCAGAAGTTTACATACACCTTAGCCAAATGCATTTAAACTCGGTTTTTCACAATTCCTGACATTTAATCTGAGTAAAAATTCCCTGTTTTAGGTCAGTTAGGATCACCACTTTATTTTAAGAATGTGAAATGTCAGATTAAGAGTAGAGAGAATGATTTATTTCAGCATTTATTTATTTCATCACATTCCCAGTGGGTCAGAAGTTTACATACACTCAAATAGTATTTGGTAGCATTGCCTTTAAATTGCTTAACTTGGGTCAAACATTTCGGGTAGCCTTACACAAGCTTCCCACAATAAGTTGGGTGAATTTTGACCCATTCCTCCTTACAGAGCTGGTGTAACTGAGTCAGGTTTGTAGGCCTCCTTGCTCGCACACGCTTTTTCAGTTCTGCTTACACATTTTCTATGGGATTGAGGTCAGGGCTTTGTGATGGCCACTCCAATACCTTGACTTTGTTGTCCTTAAGCTATTTGGCCAACACTTTGGAAGTATGCTTTGTGTCATTGTCCATTTGGAAGACCCATTTGCGACCAAGCTTTAACTTCCTGACTGTCTTGAGATGTTGCTTCAATATATCCACATCATTTTCATTCCTCATGAAGCCATCTATTTTGTGAAGTGCACCCGTCCCTCCTGCATCAATGCAGTCCCTCCTGCAGCAAAGCACCCCCACGACATGATGATGCCACCCCCGTGCTTCACGGTGGGGATGGTGTTCTTCAGCTTGCAAGCCTCCCATTTTTTCCTCCAAACATAACGATGGTCATTATGGCCAAACAGTTCTATTTTTGTTTCATCAGACCAGAGGACATTTCTCCAAAAAGTACAATCTTTGTCCCCATGTGCAGCTGCAAACCGTAGTCTGGCTTTTTTATGGCAATTTTAGAGCAGTGGCTTCTTCCTTGCTGAGCGGCATTTCAGGTTATGTCTATATAGGATTTGTTTTACTGTGGATATAGATACTTTTGTACCTGTTTCCTCCAGCATCTCCACAAGGTCCTTTGCTGTTGTTCTGGGATTAATTTGCGCTTTTCGCACCAAAGTTGGTTCATCTTTAGTAGACAGAACGCGTCTCCTTCCTGAGTGGTGTATGACAGCTGCTGGGTCCCATGGTGTTTATACTTGTGTACTATTGTTTGTACAGATGAACGTAGTACCTTCAGGCGTTTGGAAATTGCCCCCAAGGATGACTTGTGGAGGTCTTGGCTGATTTCTTTTGATTTTCCCATGATGTCAAGCAAAGAGGCACTGAGTTTGAAGGTAGGCCTTGAAATACATCCACAGGTACACCTCCAATTGACTCAAATTATGTCATTTAGCCTATCAGAAGCTTCTAAAGCCATGACATAATTTTCTGGAGTTTTCAAAGCTGTTTTAAAGGCACAGTCAACTTAGTGTATGTAGGACTCCTGTGGCGGGCCGGTGCGCAGTGCGCGCTAACCAAGGTTGCCAGGTGCACGGTGTAACCCGACACATTGGTGCAGCTGGCTTCCGGGTTGGATGCACGCTGGGTTGTGTATCGGAGGACGCATGACTTTCAACCTTCTTCTCTCCCAAGCCCCTACGGGAGTTGTAGCGATGAGACAAGATAGTAGCTACTACAACAATTGGATACCACGAAATTGGGGAGAAAAAGGGGTAAAAAAAAACCTAATAAAAAAACAAAAACAAAAAAATCTTAGTGTATGTAAACTTCTGACCCACTGGAATTGTGATACAGTGAAATAAGCTGTCTGTAAACGATTGTTGGAAAAATGACTTGTGTCATGCACAAAGTACATGTCCTAACCAATTTGCCAAAACTATAGTTTGTTAACAAGAATTTTGTGGAGTGGTTGTAAAATAAGTTTTAATGAGTTTTAATGACCTCAACCAATGACTCCAAGTGTATGTTTTAATGAATCCAAGTGTATATAAAGCCTCACTACTGTATAAAGCCTCACTACTGTATATAGCCTCGCTACTGTATAAAGCCTCACTACTGTATATAGCCTCGCTACTGTATAAAGCCTCACTACTGTATAAAGCCTCACTACTGTATATAGCCTCGCTACTGTATAAAGCCTCACTACTGTATATAGCCTCACTACTGTATATAGCCTCACTACTGTATATAGCCTCGCTACTGTATAAAGCCTCACTACTGTATATAGTCTCACTACTGTATAAAGTCTCACTACTGTATATAGCTTCACTACTGTATATAGCCTCGCTACTGTATATAGCCTCACTACTGTATATAGTCTCACTACTGTATAAAGTCTCACTACTGTATATAGCCTCACTACTGTATATAGTCTCACTACTGTATATAGCCTCACTACTGTATATAGTCTCACTACTGTATATAGCCTCGCTACTGTATAAAGCCTCACTACTGTATATAGCCTCGCTACTGTATAAAGCCTCGCTACTGTATAAAGCCTCACTACTGTATAAAGCCTCACTACTGTATATAGCCTCGCTACTGTATAAAGCCTCACTACTGTATATAGCCTCGCTACTGTATATAGCCTCACTACTGTATATAGCCTCGCTACTGTATAAAGCCTCACTACTGTATATAGTCTCACTACTGTATAAAGTCTCACTACTGTATATAGCTTCACTACTGTATATAGCCTCACTACTGTATATAGCCTCACTACTGTATATAGTCTCACTACTGTATAAAGTCTCACTACTGTATATAGCCTCACTACTGTATATAGTCTCACTACTGTATATAGCCTCACTACTGTATATAGTCCTCACTACTGTATATAGTCTCACTACTGTATATAGCCTCACTACTGTATAAAGCCTCACTACTGTATATAGCCTCACTACTGTATAAGCTGTATGTATAAAGCCTCAAGTATAAAGCTCACTACTGCTGTATATAGTCTCACTACTGTATATAGCCTCGCTACTGTATAAAGCCTCACTACTGTATATAGCCTCGCTACTGTATAAAGCCTCACTACTGTATATAGCCTCGCTACTGTATAAAGCCTCACTACTGTATATAGTCTCACTACTGTATATAGCCTCACTACTGTATATAGTCTCACTACTGTATATAGTCTCACTACTGTATATAGTCTCACTACTCTATAGCTCACTGTATATAGTCTCACTACTGTATATAGCCTCACTACTGTATATAGCCTCGCTACTGTATATAGTCTCACTACTGTATATAGTCTCACTACTGTATATAGCCTCACTACTGTATAAAGCCTCACTACTGTATATAGCCTCACTACTGTATAAAGCCTCACTACTGTATATAGCCTCACTACTGTATATAGTCTCACTACTGTATAAAGCCTCACTACTGTATATAGTCTCACTACTGTATAAAGCCTCACTACTGTATATAGTCTCACTACTGTATAAAGCCTCACTACTGTATATAGTCTCACTACTGTATATAGCCTCACTACTGTATATAGTCTCACTACTGTATATAGTCTCACTACTGTATATAGCCTCACTACTGTATATAGCCTCACTACTGTATATAGTCTCACTACTGTATATAGTCTCACTACTGTATATAGCCTCGCTACTCTATATTTTAGCCTCGCTACTGTATATAGCCTCACTACTGTATATAGTCTCACTACTGTATATAGTCTCACTACTGTATATAGTCCCACTACTGTATATAGCCTCACTACCGTATATAGTCTCACTACTGTATAAAGCCTCACTACTGTATATAGTCTCACTACTGTATATAGTCTCACTACTGTATATAGTCTCACTACTGTATAAAGCCTCACTACTGTATATAGTCTCACTACTGTATAAAGCCTCACTACTGTATATAGTCTCACTACTGTATAAAGCCTCACTACTGTATATAGCCTCGCTACTGTATATAGTCTCACTACTGTATATAGCCTCACTACTGTATATAGCCTCGCTACTGTATAAAGCCTCACTACTGTATATAGTCTCACTACTGTATATAGCCTCACTACTGTATATAGTCTCACTACTGTATATAGCCTCACTACTGTATATAGCCTCGCTACTGTATAAAGCCTCACTACTGTATATAGCCTCGCTACTGTATATAGTCTCACTACTGTATATAGCCTCACTACTGTATATAGCCTCGCTACTGTATAAAGCCTCACTACTGTATAAAGCCTCACTACTGTATATAGTCTCACTACTGTATATAGCCTCACTACTGTTATTTTTTACTGTCTTTTTTACTGTTGTTTTTATTTCTTTACTTATCTTTTGTTCACCTAATACCTTTTTTTACTTAAATTGCACTGTTGGTTAAAGCCTGTAAGTAAGCATTTCACTGTAAGGGTTACACCTGTTGTATTCGGCACACGTGACAAATAAACTTTGATTTGATTTGATTTGACCCAACACACTTCCAGGCTGTGCAAGGGCTGTCTGACCTCAACCCTATTGAGACCCAACAAGTGCTCAGAATATGTGGAAACTCTTTCAAAACTGTCAAGCTGGTTGAGAGAATGCCAAGAGTGTGCAAATCTGTCATCAAGTCAAAGGGTGTCTAATTTGAATCATCTCAAATATAAAATACATGTTGATGTGTTGAACACTTTTTTTGTTTGTTTACTACATGATTCCATATGTGTTATTTCATAGTTTTGATGTCTTCACTATTATTGTACAATTGTAGAAAATAGTCCAAATAAAGAAAAACCTTTGAATGAGTAGGTGTGTCTACACTTTTGACTCGTACTGTATACATTTTGGACGGGAGCTTTAATCCAGTTATACTGTAGTACAAAAATATGTGTGTCGTTACTGCTTGGCTGAACTGCTTTCTATGGGGAAAGATTGCTTCCGTACCTGGATTCCGTGATTTTCGCTGAGAATGTCACTTTCTCGTGTGGACCTACGTATACTTCCCAGTTTCAGATGGCCTGTAGCAGTGAATCCATCTCCTTTGTGTCATGATTTGATATCTAGTCATAGGATGCGGTGGGGCCTGGCAAAGCAGAGACACTTCTTTTTATGGGATGGCAAGTTCTATTCACTCATTATTTGACTGTAATCATGTCATACATATTTACATCATCTGGTATGATGAGAGATGGGACACTCAACTGGCACTCAGAGAGAGAGAGAGAGAGAGAGAGAGGGAGAAGAAAGGGAGAGAATATATATGAGAGATAGAGCGAAGAAAGAGAATATATATATAGGGAAAGAGAGAGGGAATACTAAATACTGTTCAAGTTAGAATCAAAATTCAGGGAGAACATTTAGCTAGCTTTGACTATCGCCATGGTATACAATCAGATTTTGCCCAATTACTTACACAAACACATACACACACACACACACACACACACACACACACACACACACACACACACACACACACACACACACACACACACACACACACACACACACACACACACACACACACACACACACACACACACCAAATATCAGACACATGGTTTCTGCTTTTCCCTTTCTAGCTGTAGATGTTAAGCTTGGTCCAAAATGACGGTTGAGGGGTGGGCAAAAACCTCATTTGTGCAAAAATCCTTCATTTCAGCAACTCTATTTACGTCATCCACATTTCATATGTTTTATAACATTCAGTACGTAATGCAGCAGTCCCGTACACGGCATCCAGCTTGAGCTGGAATAGTCCGTGAATATATCCCCAAAAGATGAATGTATCTCTTAAAGCATCTGGAAGGAATACAATGGGTAATGATGAGCTGAGCTTGTCCACAATGATGAAGTCATTTGGAAAAACACACATTGCCTAAAGCGTTGATTCACAAAAACAGAAAATGGGGGATGGGGGTAACATTGTAGTTGGCAAATGTCTTCAATCTTCTACCAAGAACTTGCAGTTGGAGAGAGCAGAGCAGGATTTCGTTTTGTTTTGTTAGATGTTTTCTGGTTGACACTTCATACTGCATACGTCCCTGAGACTAGGGTCTGGCTGACTTGGTGGTGTCACGACTTCCGCCGAAGTTGGTCCCTCTCCTTGTTCGGGTGGCGTTCGGCGGTCGACGTCACCGATCTTCTAGCCATCGCTGATCCATTTTTTCATTTTCCATTGGTTTTGTCTTGTCCTCCATCACACCTGCTTTCAACCCCATCAACTACATGTTGTGTATTTAACCCTTTGTTTCCCCTCATGTCTTTGTCGGTGGTTTTTGCAAGTCATGTTCTGGTGTGCAACGGGTTTTGTACCTTTTTTATATTATTTTTGTATATATTGGTTTTCTGATTTTTTTTAGCATTTATTTTTAACTTGCTCCGTTTATACCAAGGTCACTCTCCTGCGCCTTACTTCCCTGCCACCAGCATGCACCCATTGCAGGTGGCTCGTTCGTGTTTTTTTTGTCATGAATCTTGTTCTGGAGGCAGCTCTGCAGAGTGGTCACTAGCTGACACAGCCACAAAGTCATAAAATCTGATGTTAAAACCTGACCCTAACCATAACCACATTGCTAACGCTAAATCCACCCCATGGCTAAAATGTGTAAAATTGCAGAAAACTAACTTTAAAACTTAGATGTTTTGCCATGAGAAGGGGGGCCCACAACCAAATCTTGCTTAGGGCCCCAAAAAGGTAAGGGCCCTGCCAATAAAGGTTGGTATATGCTAGATTTGCTCCATACACCACCAACTGGATGTGTAATCAGAACACTTCACCAACTCACCCTCACAGTGCTGCCTTTGAATACAACCCTTACGTTTGTCACCATTGCCATGTTTTTGAGTGAACACCTCCCTAAAAAGCCTGGCTTGATTCAGATAATCTGTCAACTGCATATTTGTGTATACACAACAGTCCCTGGCAGTTGACTCTGAGTCAAAGCAATAATTAAGATGCAGCCAATAAATGCTCTAATATTACACCCAGCTGTGTTTTATGTTGTCATTCACCCTCTCTCTCCCCTCTGTCATTCACCCTCTCTCTCCTCTGTCATTCACCCTCTCTCTCTCCCTCTGTCATTCACCCTCTCTCTCCCTCTGTCATTCACCCTCTCTCTCCCCCTCTGTCATTCACCCTCTCTCTCCCCCTCTGTCATTCACCCTCTCTCTCTCCCTCTGTCATTCACCCTCTCTCTCTCCCCTCTGTCATTCACCCTCTCTCTCCCCTCTGTCATTCACCCTCTCTCTCTCCCTCTGTCATCTGTCTCCCCCTCTCACCCTCTCTCTCCCCCTCTGTCATTCACCCTCTCTCTCTCCCCCTCCCTCTGTCATTCACCCTCTCTCCTCTGTCATTCACCCTCTCTCTCCCTCTGTCATTCACCCTCTCTCTCTCCCTCTGTCATTCACCCTCTCTCTCCCCTCTGTCATTCACCCTCTCTCTCCCCCTCTGTCATTCACCCTCTCTCTCCCCCTCTGTCATTCACCCTCTCTCTCTCCCTCTGTCATTCACCCTCTCTCTCCCCCCCTCTCTCTCATTCACCCTCTCTCTCTCCCTCTGTCATTCACCCTCTCTCTCCCTCTGTCATTCACCCTCTCCAACTCCCTCTATCATTCACCCTCTCTCTTCCCCTCTGTCATTCACCCTCTCTCCCCTCTGTCATTCACCCTCTCTCTCCCTCTGTCATTCACCCTCTCTCTCCCCTCTGTCATTCACCCTCTCTCTCCCCTCTGTCATTCACCCTCTCTCTCCCCCTCTGTCATTCACCCTCTCTCTCCCCCTCTGTCATTCACCCTCTCTCTCCCCCTCTGTCATTCACCCTCTCTCTCCCCTCTGTCATTCACCCTCTCTCTCCCCTCTGTCATTCACCCTCTCTCTCCCTCTCTGTCATTCACCCTCTCTCCCCCTCTGTCATTCACCCTCTCTCCCCCTCTGTCATTCACCCTCTCTCTTCCTCTGTCATTCACCCTCTCTCTCCCCCTCTGTCATTCACCCTCTCTCTCCCCCTCTGTCATTCACCCTCTCTCTCTCCCTCTGTCATTCACCCTCTCTCCCCTCTGTCATTCACCCTCTCTCTCCCCCTCTGTCATTCACCCTCTCTCTCTCCCTCTGTCATTCACCCTCTCTCTCCCTCTGTCATTCACCCTCTCTCTCCCTCTCTCATTCACCCTCTCTCTCCCCTCTGTCATTCACCCTCTCTCTCCCTCTGTCATTCACCCTCTCTCTCCCCTCTGTCATTCACCCTCTCTCTCCCCCTCTGTCATTCACCCTCTCTCTCCCTCTGTCATTCACCCTCTCTCTCCCCCTCTGTCATTCACCCTCTCTCTCCCCTCTGTCATTCACCCTCTCTCTCCCCTCTGTCATTCACCCTCTCTCTCCCCTCTGTCATTCACCCTCTCTCTCCCCTCTGTCATTCACCCTCTCTCCCCCATCTCCCTCTGTCATTCACCCTCTCTCTTCCTCTGTCATTCACCCTCTCTCTCCCCTCTGTCATTCACCCTCTCTCTCCCCTCTGTCATTCACCCTCTCTCCCCCTCTGTCATTCACCTCTCTCTCTCCCTCTGTCATTCACCCTCTCTCCCCCTCTGTCATTCACCCTCTCTCTCCCTCTGTCATTCACCCTCTCTCTCCCCTCTGTCATTCACCCTCTCTCTCCCCCTCTGTCATTCACCCTCTCTCTCCCCTCTGTCATTCACCCTCTCTCTCTCTCTCCCCTCTGTCATTCACCCTCTCTCTCCCCCTCTGTCATTCACCCTCTCTCTCCCCCTCTCTGTCATTCACCCTCTCTCTCTCCCTCTGTCATTCACCCTCTCTCTCCCCCTCTGTCATTCACCCTCTCTCTCCCCTCTGTCATTCACCCTCTCTCCCCCTCTGTCATTCACCCTCTCTCCCCTCTGTCATTCACCCTCTCTCTCCCCTCTGTCATTCACCCTCTCTCTCCCCTCTGTCATTCACCCTCTCTCTCCCCTCTGTCATTCACCCTCTCTCCCCTCTGTCATTCACCCTCTCTCTCCCCCCTCTGTCATTCACCCTCTCTTCTCTCCCCCCCTCTGTCATTCACCCTCTCTCTCCCCCTCTGTCATTCACCCTCTCTCTCCCCCTGTCATTCACCCTCTCTCTCCCCTCTGTCATTCACCCTCTCTCTCCCCTCTGTCATTCACCCTCTCTCTCCCCTCTGTCATTCACCCTCTCTCCCCTCTGTCATTCACCCTCTCTCCCTCTGTCATTCACCTCTCTCTCTCTCCATTCACTGTCATTCACCCTCATTCTCTCTCCCTCTGTCATTCACCCTCTCTCTCCCCTCTGTCATTCACCCTCTCTCCCCCTCTGTCATTCACCCTCTCTCTCCCCCTCTGTCATTCACCCTCTCTCTCCCCTCTGTCATTCACCCTCTCTCCCCCTCTGTCATTCACCCTCTCTCCCCTCTGTCATTCACCCTCTCTCTCCCCCTCTGTCATTCACCCTCTCTCTCCCCTCTGTCATTCACCCTCTCTCTCCCTCTGTCATTCACCCTCTCTCTCCCCTCTGTCATTCACCCTCTCTCTCCCCTCATTCATTCACCTCTCCCTCTGTCATTCACCCTCTCCCCCCTCTGTCATTCACCCTCTTCTCTCCCCTCTGTCATTCACCCTCTCTCTCCTCTGTCATTCACCCTCTCTCCCCTCTCATTCACCCTCTCTCTCTCCCTCTGTCATTCACCCTCTCTCTCCCCCTCTGTCATTCACCCTCTCTCTCCCCTCTGTCATTCACCCTCTCTCTCCCCCTCTGTCATTCACCCTCTCTCTCCCTCTGTCATTCACCCTCTCTCTCCCTCTGTCATTCACCCTCTCTCTCCCTCTGTCATTCACCCTCTCTCTCCCTCTGTCATTCACCCTCTCTCTCCCCTCTGTCATTCACCCTCTCTCTCCCTCTGTCATTCACCCTCTCTCTCCCCTCTGTCATTCACCCTCTCTCTCTCCCCTCTGTCATTCACCCTCTCTCTCCCTCTGTCATTCACCCTCTCTCTCCCTCTGTCATTCACCCTCTCTCTCCCCTCTGTCATTCACCCTCTCTCTCCCCTCTCCCCTCTGTCATTCACCCTCTCTCTCCCCTCTGTCATTCACCCTCTCTCTCTCCCTCTGTCATTCACCCTCTCTCTCTGTCATTCCCTCTCTGTCATTCACCCTCTCTCTCCCCTCTGTCATTCACCCTCTCTCTCCCCCTCTGTCATTCACCCTCTCTCCCCCCTCTATCATTCACCCTCTCTCTCCCCTCTGTCATTCACCCTCTCTCTCCCCTCTGTCATTCACCCTCTCTCTCCCTCTGTCATTCACCCTCTCTCTCCCCCTCTGTCATTCACCCTCTCTCTCCCCTCTGTCATTCACCCTCTCTCTCCCCTCTGTCATTCACCCTCTCTCTCCCCCCTCTGTCATTCACCCTCTCTCTCCCCCTCTGTCATTCACCCTCTCTCTCCCCCTCTGTCATTCACCCTCTCTCTCTCCCTCTGTCATTCACCCTCTCTCCTCTCATCATTCACCCCTCTCTCTCCTCTGTCATTCACCCTCTCTCCCCTCCCCCTCTGTCATTCACCCTCTCTCTCCCTCTGTCATTCACCTCTCCCCTCTGTCATTCACCTCTCTCTCCCTCTGTCATTCACCCTCTCTCTCCCTCTCTGTCATTCACCCTCTCTCTCCCCCTCTCTCCTCTGTCATTCACCTCTCTCTCCCCCTCTGTCATTCACCCTCTCTCTGTCATTCCCCTCTCTCATTCATTCCTCTCTCTCCCCTCTGTCATTCACCCTCTCTCTCTCCCTGTCATTCTCCCTCTCTCTCCCCCTCTGTCATTCACCCTCTCTCTCCCTCTGTCATTCACCCTCTCTCTCCCCCTCTGTCATTCACCCTCTCTCTCCCCTCTGTCATTCACCCTCTCTCTCTCCCCTCTGTCATTCACCCTCTCTCTCCCCTCTGTCATTCACCCTCTCTCTCCCCTCTGTCATTCACCCTCTCTCTCCCCTCTGTCATTCACCCTCTCTCTCCCCCTCTGTCATTCACCCTCTCTCTCCCCCTCTGTCATTCACCCTCTCTCTCCCCTCTGTCATTCACCCTCTCTCTCCCCCTCTGTCATTCACCCTCTCTCTCCCCTCTGTCATTCACCCTCTCTCTCCCCTCTGTCATTCACCCTCTCCCTCTGTCATTCACCCTCTCTCTTCCCTCTGTCATTCACCCTCTCTCCCCTCTGTCATTCACCCTCTCTTCTCTCCCTCTGTCATTCACCCTCTCTCCCCCTCTGTCATTCACCCTCTCTCTCCCCCTCTGTCATTCACCCTCTCCCTCTGTCATTCACCCTCTCTCTCCCCCTCTGTCATTCATTCATTCACCCTCTCTCTCCCCTCTGTCATTCACCCTCTCTCTGTCCTCTGTCATTCATTCCCCTCTCTCTCTCCCCTCTGTCATTCACCCTCTCTCTCCCCTCTGTCATTCACCCTCTCTCTCCCCTCTCACATTCACCCTCTCTCTCCCCCTCTGTCATTCACCCTCTCTCTCCCCTCTGTCATTCACCCTCTCTCTCCCCTCTGTCATTCACCCTCTCTCTCTCTGTCATTCACCTCTCTCTCCCCTCTGTCATTCACCCTCTCTCTCCCCTCTGTCATTCACCCTCTCTCCCCCTCTGTCATTCACCCTCTCTCTCCCCCTCTGTCATTCACCCTCTCTCTCCCCTCTGTCATTCACCCTCTCTCCCCCTCTGTCATTCACCCTCTCTCTCTCTGTCATTCACCCTCTCTCTCCCCTCTGTCATTCACCCTCATTCACCCTCCCTCTCTCTCCCCTCTGTCATTCACCCTCTCTCTCCCCTCTGTCATTCACCCTCTCTCTCCCCCTCTGTCATTCACCCTCTCTCTCCCCTCTGTCATTCACCCTCTCTCTCTCCCTCTGTCATTCACCCTCTCTGTCATTCCCCTCTGTCATTCACCCTTCCACCCTCTCTCTCCTCTGTCATTCACCCTCTCTCTCCCTCTGTCATTCACCCTCTCTCATCTGTCATTCACCCTTCCCCTCTCTCTCCCTCTGTCATCATTCACCCTCTCTCTCTCCCTCTGTCATTCACCCTCTCTCTCCCCTCTGTCATTCACCCTCTCTCTCCCCCTCTGTCATTCACCCTCTCTCTTCCTCTGTCATTCACCCTCTCTCTCCCCTCTGTCATTCACCCTCTCTCTCCCCTCTGTCATTCACCCTCTCTCTCCCCTCTGTCATTCACCCTCTCTCTCCCTCTATCATTCACCTCTCTCTCTTCCCTCCCTCTGTCATTCACCCTCTCTCTCCCCTCTGTCATTCACCCTCTCTCTCCCTCTGTCATTCACCCTCTCTCTCTCCCTCTGTCATTCACCTCTCTCTCATTCCCCTCTCTGTCATTCACCCTCTCTCATTCCCCTCTGTCATTCACCCTCTCTCTCTCTGTCATTCACCCTCTCTCTCCCCCTCTGTCATTCACCTCTCTCTCATTCACCCCTCTCTCCTCTCTCTCTCCCCCTCTGTCATTCACCCTCTCTCTCTCCCCTCTCTGTCATTCACCCTCTCTCTCCCTCTGTCATTCACCCTCTCTCTCCCTCTGTCATTCACCCTCTCTCTCTCCCCTCTGTCATTCACCCTCTCTCTCCCCCTCTGTCATTCACCCTCTCTCTCCCCTCTGTCATTCACCCTCTCTCTCCCCTCTGTCATTCACCCTCTCTCTCCCTCTGTCATTCACCCTCTCTCTCTCCCTCTGTCATTCACCCTTTCTCTCTCCCTCTGTCATTCACCCTCTCTCTCTCCCTCTGTCATTCACCCTCTCTCTCCCTCTGTCATTCACCCTCTCTCTCCCCCTCTGTCCCCCTCTCTCTGTCATTCACCCTCTCTCTCTCCCCTCTGTCATTCACCCTCTCTCTCCCCTCTGTCATTCACCCTCTCTCTCCCCCTCTGTCATTCACCCTCTCTCTCCCCTCTGTCATTCACCCTCTCTCTCCCCTCTGTCATTCACCCTCTCTCTCTCCCTCTGTCATTCACCCTCTCTCTCCCCTCTGTCATTCACCCTCTCTCTCCCTCTGTCATTCACCCTCTCTCTCCCCTCTGTCATTCACCCTCTCTCTCCCCTCTGTCATTCACCCTCTCTCTCCCCTCTGTCATTCACCCTCTCTCTCCCCTCTGTCATTCACCATCTCTCTCCCTATATCATCCCCTCTCTCTCCCCTCTGTCATTCACCATCTCTCTCCCTATATCATCCCCCTCTCTCTCCCCTCTGTCATTCACCCTCTCTCTCCCCTCTGTCATTCACCCTCTCTCTCTCCCTCTGTCATTCACCCTCTCTCCCCCTCTGTCATTCACCCTCTCTCTTCCTCTGTCATTCACCCTCTCTCTCTCCCTCTGTCATTCACCCTCTCTCTCCCCCTCTGTCATTCACCCTCTCTCTCCCCCTCTGTCATTCCCCCTCTCTCTCCCTCTGTCATTCACCCTCTCTCTCCCTCTCATTCACCCTCCTCTCTCTGTCATTCACCCTCTCTCTCCCCTCTGTCATTCACCCTCTCTCTCTCCCCTCTGTCATTCACCCTCTCTCCCCCTCTGTCATTCACCCTCCTCTGTCATTCACCCTCTCTCTCCCCTCTGTCATTCACCCTCTCTCTCCCTCTGTCATTCACCCTCTCTCCCCCTCTGTCATTCACCCTCTCTCTCCCCTCTGTCATTCACCCTCTCTCTCTGTCCCCCTCTCTGTCATTCACCCTCTCTCTCTCCCTCTGTCATTCACCCTCTCTCTCCCTCTGTCATTCACCCTCTCTCTCCCCTCTGTCATTCACCCTCTCTCTCCCCCTCTGTCATTCACCCTCTCTCTCCCTCTGTCATTCACCCTCTCTCTCCCCTCTGTCATTCACCCTCTCTCTCCCCTCTGTCATTCACCCTCTCTCTCTCCCTCTGTCATTCACCCTCTCTCTCCCCCTCTGTCATTCACCCTCTCTCTCCCCCTCTGTCATTCACCCTCTCTCTCCCCTCTGTCATTCACCCTCTCTCTCCCCTCTGTCATTCACCCTCTCTCTCTCTGTCATTCACCCTCTCTCTCCCCTCTGTCATTCACCTCTCTCTCCCCCTCTGTCATTCACCCTCTCTCTTCCCCTCTGTCATTCACCCTCTCTCTCCCCCTCTGTCATTCACCCTCTCTCTCCCTCTGTCATTCACCCTCTCTCTCCCCCTCTGTCATTCACCCTCTCTCTCCCTCTGTCATTCACCCTCTCTCTCCCCTCTGTCATTCACCCTCTCTCTCTCCTCTGTCATTCTCTGTCTCTCTTCTCTGTCATTCACCCTCTCTCTCCCCCTCTGTCATTCACCCTCTCTCTCTCTGTCATTCCCCTCTCTCTCCCCTCTGTCATTCACCCTCTCTCTCTCCCTCTGTCATTCACCCTCTCTCTCCCCTCTGTCATTCACCCTCTCTCTCCCCCCCCTCTGTCATTCACCCTCTCTCTCCCTCTGTCATTCACCCTCTCTCCCCTCTGTCATCTCCCCATTCACCCTCTCTCTTCCCTCTGTCATTCCCTCTGTCATTCACCCTCTCTCTCCCTCTGTCATTCACCATCTCTCTCCCCCTCTGTCATTCACCCTCTCTCTCCCTCTGTCATTCACCCTCTCTCTCCCTCTGTCATTCACCCTCTCTCTCTCCCCCTCTGTCATTCACCCTCTCTCTTCTCTCATTCCCCTCTCTCTTCACCCTCTCATCCTCCCCTCTGTCATTCACCCTTTCTCTCTCCCTCTGTCATTCACCCTCTCTCTCCCCCTCTGTCATTCACCCTCTCTCTCCCCCCTCTGTCATTCACCCTTTCTCTCCCCTCTGTCATTCACCCTCTCTCTCCCTCTGTCATTCACCCTCTCTCTCCCCTCTGTCCCTCTCTCCCCCTCTGTCATTCACCCTCTCTCTTCCCTCTGTCATTCACCCTCCCCCTCTCATTCACCCTCTCTCCCCCTCTGTCATTCACCCTCTCTCTCCCCTCTGTCATTCACCCTCTCTCTCCCCTCTGTCATTCACCCTCTCTCTCACCCTCTCTCCCATCTGTCATTCACCCTCTCTCCCCTCTGTCATTCACCCTCTCTCTCCCCTCTCTCCCCTCATCATCACCCTCTCTCTCTCCTCTGTCATTCACCCTCTCTCTCCCCCTCTGTCATTCACCCTCTCTCCCCCTCTGTCATTCACCCTCTCTCTCCTCCCTCTGTCATTCACCCTCTCTCTCCCTCTGTCATTCACCCTCTCTCTCCCTCTGTCATTCACCCTCTCTCTCCCCTCTGTCATTCACCCTCTCTCTCCCCCCTCTGTCATTCACCCTTTCTCTCCCCCCTCTGTCATTCACCCTCTCTCTCCCCCTCTGTCATTCACCCTCTCTCTCCCCCTCTGTCATTCACCCTCTCTCTCCCTCTGTCATTCACCCTCTCTCTCCCTCTGTCATTCACCCTCTCTCTCCCTCTGTCATTCACCCTCTCTCCCCTCTGTCATTCACCCTCTCTCTCCCTCTGTCATTCACCCTCTCTCTCCCCTGTCATTCACCCTCTCTCTCTCCCTCTGTCATTCACCCTCTCTCTCCCCTCTGTCATTCACCCTCTCTCCCCCTCTCATTCACCCTCTCTCTCCCCCTCTGTCATTCACCCTCTCTCTCCCCCTCTGTCATTCACCCTCTCTCTCCCCCTCTGTCATTCACCCTCTCTCCTCATCCCCTCTCTCCCCTCTGTCTCCACCCTCTCTCATTCTGTCATTCACCCTTCTCTCCCCCTCTGTCATTCACCCTCTCTCTCTCCCTCTGTCATTCACCCTCTCTCTCCCTCCCTCTGTCATTCACCCTCCCTCTCTTCACCCTCCCTCCCCCTCTGTCATTCACCCTCTCTCTCTCCCTCTGTCATTCACCCTCTCTCTCTCCCTCTGTCATTCACCCTCTCTCTCCCCCTCTGTCATTCACCCTCTCTCTCCCTCTCTGTCATTCACCCCTCTCATTCACCCTCTCCCTCTGTCATTCACCCTCTCTCTCTCCCTCTGTCATTCACCCTCTCTCTCTCCCCCCTCTCTGTCATTCTCTCCCTCTGTCATTCCCTCTCTCTCCCCCTCTGTCATTCACCCTTTCTCTCTCCCCCTCTGTCATTCACCCTTTCTCTCTCCCTCTGTCATTCACCCTCTCTCTTCCCCTCTGTCATTCACCCTCTCTCTCCCTCTGTCATTCACCCTCTCTCTCCTCTCTCATTCACCCTTTCTCTCTCCTCTGTCATTCACCCTCTCTCTCCCCTCTGTCATTCACCCTCTCTCTCTCCCCCTGTCATTCACCCTCTCTCTCCCCCTCTGTCATTCACCCTCTCTCTCCCCCTCTGTCATTCACCCTCTCTCTCCCCTCTGTCATTCACCCTCTCTCTTCCTCTGTCATTCACCCTTTCTCTCCCCCTCTCATTCACCCTCTCTCTCCCTCTGTCATTCACCCTCTCTCTCCCCCTCTGTCATTCACCCTCTCTCCCCCTCTGTCATTCACCCTCTCTCCCCCTCTGTCATTCACCCTATCATTCACCCTCTCTCTCCCCTCTGTCATTCACCCTCTCTCTTCCTCTGTCATTCACCCTCTCTCTCCCTCTCTATCATTCACCCTCTCTCTCTGTCATTCCCCTCTCTCTCTCCCTCTCACCCTCTCTCTCCCCTCTGTCATTCACCCTCTCTCTCCCCTCTGTCATTCATTCATCTCTCCCTCTGTCATTCACCCTCTCTCTCCCCTCTGTCATTCACCCTCTCTCTCCCCTCTGTCATTCACCCTCTCTCTCCCCTCTGTCATTCACCCTCTCTCTCCCCCTCTGTCATTCACCCTCTCTCTCCCCCTCTGTCATTCACCCTCTCTCCCCCTCTGTCATTCACCCTCTCTCTCCCCTCTATCATTCACCCTCTCTCTCCCCTCTGTCATTCACCCTCTCTCTCTCCCTCTATCATTCACCCTCTCTCTTCCCCTCTGTCATTCACCCTCTCTCTTCCTCTGTCATTCACCCTCTCTCCCCCTCTATCATTCACCCTCTCTCTTCCTCTATCATTCGCCCTCTCTCTCTCCCTCTATCATTCATCCTCTTTCTCCCTCTGTCATTCACCCTCTCTTCCTCTCAACCTCAACCTCACCCTCCCCTCCTCTCTGAGAAACAGTGGGGCCCTGTTGAGTTGGGTGTTTGAGTTGAGGTTTCAGACGATTAGTATTCACAGGAACAATCTGCCAATTTCAACCAATGGTCATGAATTAGCGAGGAGCTCTTTAAATGCCTGTAATGAGTGCATTGGGAATGTGGTGTAGCTTGGTGGCCGAGGAGCACATCAGGACATCTCTCTGCTCATGCTCATATTACAACTGTAACACCCTCATTCATTATCATAACTTCAAACTTCCAAATGTAAACATTTTAGAGTTATATACTGTTTGCCTGGGTGCACATACACATGTATGCATTAAATTGCATCCACACACACACACACACACACACAGTGATTGGAATATGTAAGGTACAAGTTTTCCAATAAGCCTTCCCCAGCTGTTCTGATGCACAACCGAACCATGCATTCCCTTGGTATCTCAGGAGAGGTACTAGATTGAGCTGTGTTTTGGCTAATTGGCCACTTTAGCTTGGATGACTTCATGGTGTTGTGGGGGAAACAAGCAGAAGATAACAGTGAGGGAGCATTGATGAAGACTCAGTCAACAGAGCTGATAAAAACATGGCAGCGTAGCTGAGGGCTATGTCAACACGGGCCACAGTCACATTGGTTTAGCTTCGACATCGGGATATGGTTCATTTAGCCCTTGATCTATTTCTCTCTGTGTCAAAATGTATTGAGTAGAGGTCTTGGCACGTGTCGGTACTGCGTGTGAGAATGACTCTTCACAACTGCCAAGTTGCTCCTCCTGAGACACACAAAGCAATCCAGCGTCCCTCGCAGCTGTGCAAATGGCCGTTTCCAGGCATCTGATCCGAAAACGCCGCGTTTCCCCGACAACCCATGTAAACAAAGACAGGACTGATATGAACCAAACTCACAAGATGTCTTTCTGTCCTTCTGTGTAACAATGGCGCTCTCCTCACACGGACGTAGACTACAGTGCGGTATATGAACCGGCGGAGCAGAGCCCAGACCTGTGTGTCCACATCCAGGGGAGACGTCATTCAGGTGGGCGTCTCCTTCTCATACACCCATTCCTCTATAGATGGATGTTCTGATTTGAGAGTTGGCATCGTGTGTTTTTAGGGACACCATGGACACCCCCCCAAAAAAACAGACATGTGATGCTTTAATTGGTCCTGTTTTGCCATCAAGGAACACCTCCGAATGGTTCTGGTATTATGAACACCGCTTAACACCGCTTCCTCGCAATAGAAGCATTAGTCAGGAATTGTAAACTGTCACACATGGCATGGGACGGTCACGAATACACCGCTAACAATGTCTTTGTTTGGATGGTTTGCGTTTTTATGACGAGCATCAGTCTGTGAAATAGGTACAGTAGAAATGCAATGATGGCTAATACGTCTATGGTATATATTTATCATGGCTGCTGAAGAATGGAAAACTCGTGTATAAATCAGGCATAATTCAACTTGTTTAACATGGTTTTTCATGATTGCTGAAGCTCCTGGTTTATGGGGTTGAATTCCATTCAGGAAGGTAACAGTTCCCGCCATTCTTAAGAGTCTTCCGAGAAGGAGGTCTCAGTTAACAAAGGCCTGGACAGCTTATGAGAATCCGGTTGTGTTTCTCACATGTTCTTTCAATTCTTTGTGTGTCATCTTTTCCAAAGGGCCTCACAGTAAGACTTGCACCATTCAAACTGCATGGGGTCTCTCCTAGCTCCGACATGTCCCCCGTTAAGACCAATGGGCTCTCCCCCTCTTTACTTTAGTGAACTTGGAGAAAAATGAATCTGTTGCCCGGCCTCTCTTGACGGAGCCATAGGTTTGACATTGGATTGTTTTTGCTTATTTGTTGAGAGCCGTGTGTATACATTCAGAGAAGCACACGTTTCCTGTTCAGGTTGGGCGCTGAACTCACCTCCGAAAATGACAGCTTTGCAGGCCAGCTCCTCGAAACAGACCACAGCCTTGTCTAAATATTTCCCAGCTCCAACATGGTCTACTCCAGACCTTCAACACAGAGGGAGAAACCTAGGACTGCTGAGGAGAACTAATAAGAATTATCTTGGTGGGAGGAAATGTTGGAACATAACAAACTGAATTACAGTTAACAAAAATGAACGCTTAATCCCAGTATAAATGAGTGTATAGCTAAACTACCATGTTTATTATACAAGTGACAAAAATGAACTAATTCTACAACACTACGGCAGAGCCATGTCTTAAAGTGTAAATCTAACAATGACTCAACAATGCATGCCTTCTGGGAATGCTGTAAAGACCCAAAGTTAGGACAGTTAGAAAGTTGGCTCTCAGAAATATTCCAACGTAAATGTACTTTTAATCTGTCTGTCTGCGTAGTTAAAGGCATATGAGGGCGCAGTGAGATACCCGGTAGTTTGGGCAATACTTTTCTCGTCAATCATCTTGACAAAAACGTACACTTAAAAAACTGGAAATCAGCCAACGAATCCTCCATTGTTCACACAATGGAAAGGCCAAAGTGCTTTATTACCTGGATGTTGAAAGTGCGTGCAGTTTGAGGCCAAGTGGTGGAGAGTGATGCGGGCGCTGGAGACGGGGGTGTGAGCAGGTGGGTTTTGGGCAGGTGCGATGTCGTTGATGTTTGTGTGTGCCTGTATGCTGTTGTTTGTATCTGTGTGTTTTGTGATGTTTTCATAAAATACTAATAACAAGAAAAAATACTCTCGTCTCGGGAACCCATAACTAGACCCCTCGCTAACAGTCACCAGAGACCCTAACAACAATGACGTACCACAGGTAAAGCAGTATCACCACCATCATCACATAACCCTCGTCCCTGCAAGTAGAAATATATCCACAGCTAATTTTCTCTTTCACAACCCCCCCCCCCCCCCCTCCCCCCCAGCACCAGCATAACCAACCTTAAGCATGCACACTCAATGCCAAACACACATGCTACGGTGCACTCTTCAACCAACCAAATACACCATTCTTTTTCTTTGTACATCAAGAACGCATGATTAGAGGTATACACTCAACAGGACTCTACATTGTGAAACATGAAAAATAAACTCATATAAACTCTGACATACACCCTTTCCCAAAGAAGTGAATTCTCTCTTTAGCCCAAAAACCTAGTTAGTGTTTTTATGATTGAGTAGGGGCCCTTGTACTATTCCTTTAGTATCACATTACAGTGTATTGGAATCATTTTCTCCACTTGCTGTTGTGGAATGGAGTACTCCAGCACTCCTGTGTGTTCTAAACTGCTCTGATTGTGCACATAGCCACATGATGGCGGAGGAAATTGGGAGAGGTAAACAGAGTCCGGGCAGTGCTGTGAACTGTCAAACAGCTTTGTGTGATTGACGACAACCTTGAGTTGGAACATAAACATCCCAGCAGGCACTCTGAACTCACCAGCCTCCCAGCCATAGGCCGGCCATAGGCAGCCGTTCGGGGGAAAAAGAGATACCTTCATGGCTGAGCAAATGGTATCTCCAGGAGAGCACCAGAGGAGGTCAGCGGAACGTTAGGCTGGGATAATATAAGACAGAGAGAGGCCTGTGTTTCATGCGCACTAAATTCCACCCATGTGTTAAACATCTATCTACAGTCAGACTACTGTAGGCCTGTCTTTCCCTTACCAGCAATGCTGCTGTGATACTAGCTTCATATAATGTAGGAGTTGTCTCTGGTATTTTTTGAATAAATGGAACACATCACAAGATCTTTATAACCATGAGCCTTCACTCTCAGGCGTCCATGTTCTTTGTTCTTTTTTTGGGGTTGGAGAGAAAAAGAGCGGACATTCTTACTTAATTGGAATCTTGAATGCATTTGTTCCCAATAAAAAGGTGTGCTTTGTTTGCGTTCTCTCTCTTCTTTTTTCCCCCCCTTTAGAGGCGTGCCTGTCTGATCTTACAGTGCCACTCTCCCAGCTATAGACTCAGGATAGCTAGCCAACACAGTTGTTGCATCTTGCCCCATTCATAATTCGTCAACTAAGAAAGCTGACTGATTCGGAACTACGGGCGATATTCCTCATGTGTGTTCAGGTGCAGAATTTAAATACTGCTGCTGTTATGTTCCCTCAAATATCATCTCCCCCATCCCTTTAAAAGGTTATAGCAATTTGAAGAAAATATGGAAGTGCCATAGTATTCTCAACAAACTATAGGCGCTAGAGGAATTGGAAATGAAAGAGTTTGAGGACTCTATACTGTATGTACATTGGGGAGAACACGTATTTGATACACTGCCGATTTTGCAGGTTTTCCTACTTACAAAGCATGTAGAGGTCTGTAATTTTTATCATGGGTACACTTCAACTGTGAGAGACGGAACTTAAAACAAAAATCCAGAAAATCTATGATGTTTAAGTAATTAATTTGCATTTTATTGCATGACATAATATTTGATACATCAGAAAATCAGAACTTAATATTTGGTACAGAAACCATTGTTTGCAATTACAGAGATCATATGTTTCCTATAGTTCTTGACCAGGTTTGCAAACACTGCAGAAGGGATTTTGGCCCACTCCTCCATACAGACCTTCTCCAGATCCTTCAGGTTTCGGTGCTGTCGCTGGGCAATACAGACTTTCAGCTCCCTCTAAAGATTTTCTATTGGGTTTAGGTCTGGAGACTGGCTAGGCCACTCCAGGATCTTGAGATGCTTCTTACGGAGCCACTCCTTAGTTGCCCTGGCTGTGTGTTTCGGGTCGTTGTCATGCTGGAAGTTCCAGCCACGGCCCATCTTCAATGCTCTTATTGAGGGAAGGAGGTTGTTGGCCAAGATCTCGCGATACATGGCCCCATCCATCCTCCCCTCAATACGGTGCAGTCGTCCTGTCCCTTTTGCAGAAAAGCATCCCAAAGAATAATGTTTCCACCTCCATGCTTCACGTTTGGTATGGTGTTCTTGGGGTTGTACTCATCCTTCTTCCTCCTCCAAATACGGCGAGTGGAGTTTAGACCAAAAAGCACTATTTTTGTCTTATCAGACCACATGACCTTCTCCCATTCCTCCTCTGGATCATCCAGATGGTCATTGGCAAACTTCAGACGGGCCTGGACATGCGCTGGCTTGAGCAGAGGGACCTTGCGTGCGCTGCAGGATTTTAATCCATGACGGCGTAGTGTGTTACTAATGGTTTTCTTTGAGACTGTGGTCCCAGCTCTCTTCAGGTCATTGACCAGGTCCTGCCGTGTAGTTCTGAGTTGATCCCTCACCTTCCTCATGATCATTGATTCATTGATGCCCCACGAGGTGAGATCTTGCATGGAGCCCCAGACCGAGGGTGATTGACCGTCATCTTGAACTTCTTCCATTTTCTAATAATTGCGCCAACAGTTGTTGCCTTCTCACCAAGCTGCTTGCCTATTGTCCTGTAGCCCATCCCAGCCTTGTGCAGGTCTACAATTTTATCCCTGATGTCCTTACACAGCTCTCTGGTCTTACAGACCTCTACATGCTTTGTAAGTAGGAAAACCTGCAAAATCGGCAGTGTATCAAATACTTGTTCTCCCCACTGTATGTATCTCTGCCTCAGAATGAAAGCAACACCTGTAAAACATATGTGTTCATATTGTTCACAAGAGACTTGAATTTGGAATTTGAGAATGGACCTGGCACAACAACGTAAATGCGTTGGGCTTGACAAAATAATATCTATGCTCTCGCACCATGTTGTCAAGAACTGTATAATCCACCTGCAAATCATAAGTAACTGAATGCACTAAAATAAAATGTCCAATGTCCGTGAGCCAGCCGTCCCCCCGCAGGGCTTGAAGCATGTGATTGGTTGATGAAGTCATTCTGAGAGACACTTGGCCAATTGCAAAATAACCCCTAACAGATAGTCTTCCCCCTAGTCACTGTATGTAGCAGAGAGAAGCACTAACAACACATTATTTGCTCCACATTGTCATTTGATACAGGTGTAATTTTTTGGAGGGGGACCGTATTGCATGCTTACGCTTACAGTAAGACCTCAAAGATACCACAGCAACAGTGTAGGGACATCGACATTTGGAAATGGCATCTCTTTGAAGGTGCTGGTATAGGTGGTGTGAAGGTTTAAAGCTCATTCAGCCGAAAATGTCATGAATTTAACTTGAATTAGATGAATGAAGCTTCAAGATTTGAATTGTGATATTATTTGATCATGAAATTGCAGCAGTATCAACTTAGAACTGATGTCTCTAACCCTAACACGAGGGAAAAGGTTGACGAATGAGATTATCCCCTAGGTTTTCCTGATACTTACCCCATCTGACACATATTGGAACATGATGTTGAATAAAAAGGAAACATGTTCATGTATGGATGAGGGTGTTGGCATGTATGGATGAGGGTGTTGGCATGTATGGATGAGAGTGTTGGCATGTATGGATGAGGGTGTTGGCATGTATGGATGAGGGTGTTGGCATGTATGGATGAGAGTGTTGGCATGTATGGATGAGAGTGTTGGCATGTATGGATGAGAGTGTTGGCATGTATGGATGAGAGTGTTGGCATGTATGGATGAGAGTGTTGGCATGTATGGATGAGGGTGTTGGCATCTATGGATGAGGGTGTTGGCATGTATGGATGAAAGTGTTGGCATGTATGGATGAGGGTGTTGGCATGTATGGATGAGGGTGTTGGCATCTATGGATGAGGGTGTTGGCATCTATGCATGGGGGAGTTGGCATCTATGGATGAGGGTGTTGGCATCTATGCATGAGGGAGTTGGCATCTATGGATGAGGGTGTTGGCATCCTATACACACATATTCATTTAGGTAATCCCAATGTTTACGATATAATCTCCTTCAGGCTTTACTGGCATATTTTTACAATTTCTTACAGTTTTGCAAGGTGAGAGATTTCCCACAATAACCTGCAGTGCTTTGATGGAGCTTTATAACCATCTTGATAGGAAACGTGTCACTGTGAAAGTCTTTGGTGCTGAGAGCCATCCAGGCCTGTTTTCTTTACAGTTTTGGGCTAATCACGTGACAGGCAGGAGTCCTGCCTATTGAGAATGGGACCACCCACGTGGACTGGGCGCTGTGGGTTAATAGAAACAGGCATGTAATTGAGAACCTCTCCAACACTTAGCAGAATGCCTGCAACCAAGACGGTCGGATAAGGATTACTGCGCGCCTGGCTCATTTTCCCCCTGATGATAAAGAAAATATTTTCATATTCATCATAAGTAACAACTGTCGGAGTCGGAGGAGGATATTATTGGTTTCTCCAAACCGTTTTCCCCTTGATAGATAATGGTAAGTGGCTGGCTGGCACGTCTACGAGCTGCGGTGGCCAAGGAGCGATTTGACAGCCCAGGTGTGAGATCTTGGCAAACACTCGCAGATTGAGAAATTGATATTTGTCCCACTAAGTGGTTACAGTAGATAATTACGGTATTATCGTGATTACTGCGGCATGGTGTAAGATAATGATGTGTTGCCTGTCGATTAGTTTTAATGTCACATTTTTTAAATTTGATTTGACTTTTGATCTAGCACCATGATGCGCTTCATGCGTAATATACAGTAACGTAGTAATCCTTTCAAACTTGGACATTGTTCCTTTCACTAATATTTTAATTTCCCGCTGGGCACAGACGTTAGTTCAACGTCTATTTTTTGTTTCCATTTGGTTGAGTTGTCAACTAATGTGAATTCAACGTGAAATCAACAAACATTTGTCACCGTGCCATTGGTTTTAGGTTTAAAGTAGTGTGAAAAAAATACGGTTTTCCGCATTGATTCAACGTCCCCACACATTTTTTTTAATGACGTGGACACATCGTTGATTCAACCAGTTATCGACGTGGGTAGTGTGTGTTATTTTTTTGTAATTATCTACCAATGTGTCAGAACAATGTCACTGTGCGCCTATTTAGACACCAATAAGCGATTGACATGACAGACAGGTAGGCCTAAATGTCACTCATATGAACCGACTACTGTTTCAAATATCTTTATTGAACACACACAAGAATGCTGTATAGGTATAAAAGACAGGCATACAATTCTTATATGATCCGACTACTAAATGTGTGGAAATATTGTGGAGTGGATAGTTATATTTTCATGATTACCTTACTTCGTCAACATGTCATTATTACGGATGGAAAAATTCTGCAAGTCACTGTATGGTGTGAAATGGTAAAATGCCTCCATTAGGCTGCATAAGTCCACTGCACTAAGTCTAAGTGCATAATGCTCTATGATTTAGCCTAGAGATAATCGGCTATAGGGTGTGGCTATAGTGTGTACCATTTAACCAGTTCAGATCCATTCAAGATGTCTGGTCTTATGCTGAATGAAGCGTTTGTGGCCAATTTCAATCAGGATGGCAAGAAACCATGCATACTATTTGCACATACAGTGGGCCTTCAATGATATAATGTGAGCATGGTCCAAATTCTGGAGAACATAAGTGGTTGGGACAAAGTATGCCAATGTCTTTACTTTTCACAATGAAATAGAATCAAGCAACAATCTGTCAAATGTGTTACTAGTTAATTATACATAATCTCCTTGCAGGTGTGATGTCTGCATTAAATAACTGTGATGCGTTCCTACATACAAGTGTAGATCTTAATTTGATCACTCTTTTGATGTTGAGAGTTTTCCTGCCCAGCAGGAAATGCAAACTTGAAGAGCTTCTAAAGTTAGTAATTTCCACTTTAAAATGTCAGACTTTATTATCCCTAACAAAATGTTTTATCAACCCCTACAAAGAAAATCCATGAATTATAATGTAGGTAATAATTCATATTTCCTGTTGCTGGAGGATTATTTTCCTGCTGTAGCAAACTGGCACAAATTAAGATCCTACATATGTTATTACACATGATACCTAACAACATGATACCTAATCACAAAGTGCCTCGGAGTAGGAGTCCTGATCTAGGATCAGGCACCCCTGTCTGATTCATAAAGATCTAAAAGGCTAAACTGATCGTGGATCAGAAGTCCTTTCTGAGACACTGTGAATACAGGCCCTGAAATGCATTTTGAAAGATGTTTTCTTCTGTGACTGTTCACACAGTGCCCACAACCACACGAGCAATTGTTGTTTTAACCATCAGACACTCATTGTTATTATAACGATTGAAAACATGTCATTTGATCTGACAGTGGCATGCACACATGACATCCACTAGGCCTGTTTATCTGCTGAATGAAAATAAAAGACTTTCTTATGAAAGGATCCACTCTATTTTAAGATCCTCAAAAGTGTCTTTGTTTATTTGAAAGTGGGCATGGCTAACACCAACATTGTATGTTGATCATTCCTGTTAGAAAGCACGTTTACCATGTTGTTTAGGCAAGGGAAGTCGACACAACGCAGGCCCATCATTTATCATTCATTTATTACATAACCTAGACCTAGCCTACCTCTCAAGTAATCTCTTCTACCGCCTCTTGCGTTATCTCCGAGGACATCACTTTTCTCAGCTCCTCTTTGGCGGTGACTGCAGAGTGACATTGAGACAGCGGGCATTGTTTGGCATGTATTTAGGCTACGCATCAGCACACGGCATAGAGCTAGAGCTAGGGAGAGACGGAGCCCCCTAAGACCATCCGGTTCAATAATAGACATGTAAAATGTGTTTATACATGTTAAATAGTCTAAGTGTATTAGCGTTATTAATATGTGCAGTGTATTCCAAGAAAGAGTAAGCCTCTCCAATTGTGCGCAATTACATGCGCAACATGCGAAAACAAAAGTGTCAATAAGGTATATAATATTAGATTAATAGACTAACTGTAGATAGTATTGATGATTTTACTGTTCATGTATTATTGTTTTTCTAAATGTGTATTAGATTAAGGGTTTTAATTGTTACCCTATTATAATATTTGTTAGGCTATCCACTAAACTGTCATTAGGGAACATTGAGACGAACGGAGATTTGGGACCTCCCCCAGAACCGCTGTAATTTGAGGCCAAACTACCACCATCAAGGCCTGTTGGGGAACAAATCTCAGTTAAAAAACTGCAGTTCTGACAATCCTCGAAACCCGTCAGACAAACAGGCTGCATTACTTTCGCATTGGAAGTGTGTTTTCTACAAGAAATGCTGCTTCAAGAAATGCAGTTCCTTTTTGAAAACGACAAGCTCCTGTCTTGGTTGCGCGCAAACGCACAAGCGGGCTGGATTTCTGAAAGGCTCCCCTGAAGTTTGCGATGCACACACGAGGGTTGTCGGCTTGGGTGGTCGCTCTACTTTAGTGAGCTGTTGCTAAGCAGCTAATAATAGTCGTGTTTTCTGAGTAATTTTTGCCCTTCTGGAACCAATCAGATGCGAGAAATTCCGGCCATCTGACAGCCCTGGAGGCGGGATTTCGATTCCTTTAGCTTTTACCCCTCCTCCTCTGTCTCCAAATGGAGAGTGGTCTTTTTTCTCATCTATTGAATCTCAGAGTTTGCCGTGTTGCGCGGCCCAAGGGAAGACCACATAGAACACACAGAATGCTACGACCATCGAACGTTCCAAGCGGCAGTTTTGTAGATGGGAATCGATGTTTCCACTTTGCCTTTTAAGATAAATAACTTTTTTGAAGAGAAACGGTGAATGTGCGAAGCGGTGGAGACCTCCGGATCACGAAATGTTGGGATGGAAGGTGCAGACTTTGACTCGCCGTCTCCAACAGGAGTATGAAGTACTTTACGGGTGTGAGATCACCGAGAGTGAAACTTTGTTGCCTTGGGACATTACTACACGCTTTCGGGGAAATATTATAACGTGTAATAGCGCGAAGTCTCCGCAACATGGCCTCGGCTGCTAATGCCTCCTCCGAGCAGGAAAACAGGGACCCCGATCGGCCGAGGATAACGCGGAGGAACAGGGGGAACTATCGCACAACAGCGCCGGATTTGGAGTATTTGCAGCGACCAAGTTACTGCGATGCAGCTTTCGCCTTGGAGCAAATATCCGAGGTGCTTATTCTTTGACACGTTTGAGTGAAATTCTGTGGGTATGGTTCTACTATATAGTGAAACCGCCCAACTTTGTCAAGTCGCTAGGTAACGGGATAGCTACGGGACGGGCAGGGTAAGGGGAGATGGTGTAAACTAGAGCTATACCTTGTAGCCTATGTTGTGATTTACTATTCAAGAATGGTTCACTTTTCTCGCATATAGACTAATCCTTATCCGTTTTGGGAATATAGGCTACATATTGTAGTCTATATAAATTGTAACTACCAATAATGGCAGGCTACACTACAGGCTACAACGTTTTAATAACGGTCGCGCAACATAGGCAACACGGTGTAGGCTATTCCCTACTTTTGCACAATTAAAATGTGCATAAAAGTTTAGGCCTATGTGTTTGCGAAACGGTCGTAAAATATGTTTAAACTGCCCAGACGTCTGTACGATATTATCTTTACTGTTCTCTTCTCCAAAGCAAAAATCCATGTGGCTGCCCTCTTCCGTTCACAAATATTGTCGTAGCCTCACTCCCTCGGTGATGGCTACTCCACTCCGATCACACAAGTAGCTCAATGGGAATGGAATTGTGTTGTGTGTGATTTTGCGGCAGCGTAAAAATCCACGTGCAGCCCTTGGTGGATTGCTATAATAATTCGATACAATGTATCGGCGTTACAACGTGTCACTGACAGCGAGCCTTGCTGCGCTTTCCCATCATTGTCCGTCTGTCTGTGTGTGTGGTAAAAACAAAAAGGTAACGGACTATCCTGTCGTCCAAAACCGCTGCTTACGTTGCTGGCTCGCCAACTTTATGTCTCTTTCCTCCCTCGACGTAGGAGGTCCGACCAAGTCCTCTTTTGGCCAGATAAACAGGCCAACTCCGAGGTTCTTATTTAGAACAGTTAACATTGACGTACCTATGGAACACACTTCACATATACAGTAGGCTATAAAGGATAGCCTGCATATCAACAGCTCATGCATTATAAGAGAGAAGTCCGCAAATGAAGTGTTGATCTAGAACGACAAAAATTGCACCAATCACACCAATGTCATAACACGTTCATTAACATGGTTTATATGATATGATAACCGTGATGTCCTCTTCCCATAACGTTACACCCCATTGATCAATAATGATAGGCCTACATCTTTGATGTTTTGGGGAGTAATGTTTATGCGGACTTTCTCTTGTCTTGTCGCAGGGGAAGGCGACTGGAAGAAAAGCACCGCTGTGGCTGAGAGCGAAGTTTCAGAGACTCTTGTTTAAGTTGGGCTGTTACATACAAAAGAACTGCGGAAAGTTTTTGGTTGTGGGCCTCTTGATATTCGGAGCTTTCGCTGTTGGCTTACGGGCGGCGAATCTGGAAACCGACGTGGAGAAACTCTGGGTAGAAGGTAAGAAAAGTATTTATGATTTTGGTCTTTTTTTATTTTGCATGTTGAATCGTCTTTCCTGTTAAACGTCTGGGAAGGGATAAGGTGGGGTGGGGTGGAGAGGGTGGGGGGTCTTGGGGAATTGTTTATTATATAGCAGCAGTTTGACAAGGGGCCAGGTTACAACTTCAACATATTTTTGATTTCGTTTCATGTTATGGTTTTTGTTGCGTTGGATATGTTGAGTTAACGCTGCATGTGCGTAAAGCATGTTCACAGAGTAGCTCAACATTTTTCTTTAAGTTCAAAGAAAAGTTGTTATTAAGTTTATGAGAAGTTTTGGAGAAAGGAAATTTGGTCAAAGCCGCCATTTTGTGAGTGTGTGAGTGTGTGTGCGTCTGCCTGCCCCCAGCAGTTGAATGTGATCCGCGCACAGCTCGGAGACTGTGTGTGGTCCCGTTTTGGACAGCTCTCAACTTTCCAAAAAGATTTGTCTCCGGCTGAAGGAAAAAAGCGGAGTGCGGACAGAAACGCATGTTTACAAAAGTAGACCATCTGAAACTCAGGGCTATGCTATTCTTCTGAGTTATGCAGAGTATATTTTTTGTTGAAAGGGGGTCTTTGAGTATGGGTGGTGATTTTGGGGAAAGGGGGAGGGGCCGCGTTTTTTCTTCCTTTGATCTGCATTCCAGTAGTTTAGGACGGTGGTGTTTGAGTCACGAATAGGTCATCAATTCACTTTCTTTTGAAATGTGGGCGGTTTGAAAGAGATCATACTTGGGATTTACGATTGAAATCGTATTGACCTTTTTGGTCAAGGTTGTTTATATCAAATATGTGGCAGTATCTTCAGATATGTTCAGGTGGCCTGTGATTAGTGTAGCTACATATATGCCGCCAAATAGAATAACATTTAAGAAAAAAGGAAAATTAAATAAATTCAAATGAGCAGGGAATCATCCCGACATATTTCTTTTTTTAAATGACCCCCTCCCATAGTTCCAGTTCTATAGCCACCCTTGTGAGCGTTTTTCAGTGTTTACAGAGAGCATGCTCATCTGTGATGCCAAAGCAGTTCAGCTCTGGAGGGTCGCTCAAGCTCCGACAAGTTTTTTCTGGTGCAGTATTCTATAACCTACTAGATGTATGTTACTTTAAAAGAACTGTCTAGGGTTTCCATA